>NC_057718.1:103529928-103561171 GCF_004010195.1 Chiloscyllium plagiosum | reverse complement strand
GACAGGTTAGGTGAGTGGAGAGATGCATGGCAGATGCAATTTAATGTGGATAAATGTATGGTTATCCACTTTGGTGGCAAGAACAGGAAGGCAGATTACTACCTAAATGGAGTCAAGTTAGTATAGGGGCTGTACAAAGAGATCTGAGTGTTCTTGTACACCAGTCAATGAAGGTAAGCATGCAGGTACAGCAGGTAGTGAGGAAAGCTAATAGCATGCTGGCCTTCATAACAAGATGGATTGAGTATAGAAGCAAAGAGGTTCTTCTGCAGCTGTACAGGGCCCTGGTGAGACCGTACCTGGAATATTGTGTGCATTTCTGGTCTCCAAATTTGAGGAAAGACATTCTGGCTATTGAGGGAGTGCAGCGTAGGTACACAAGGTAAATTCCTGGAATGGCGGGACTATCTTATGTTGAAAGATTGGAGTGACTGGGCTTGTATACCCTTGAGTTTAGAAGACTGAGAGGGGATCTGATTGAGACATATAAGATTATTAAAGGATTGGACACTCTGGAGGCAGGAAACAAGTTTCTGCTGATGGGTCAGTCCCGAACCAGAGGACACAGCTTAAAAATAAGGAGTAGGCCATTTAGGACAGAGATGAGGAGAGACTTCTTCACCCAGAGAGTGGTGGCTGTGTGGAATGCTCTGCCCCAGAGGGCAGTGGAGGCCCAGTCTCTGGATTCGTTTAAGAAAGAGTTGGATAGAGCTCTCAAGGGTTATGGAGATAAGGCAGGAACAGGATACTGATTAAGGATGATCAGCCATGATCATAATGAATGGTGGTGCAGGCTCGAAGGGCAGAATGGCCTACTCCTGCACCTATTGTCTATTGTCTATTAACCAGTCCGTTCTGATGTAATCCCAAACTAAACTAGTGCCACTTGCCTGCACTTGGTCCATATCTTTTTCCTATTCATGTACTTATCCAAACATGTTTTAAATGTAATTGCACCCACATTCTCCACCTCCTCCTCATTCCACACACAAACCATTCTCTCTGTAAAGGAGTTGCACCTCATGTCCTTTTTAAATCTTTCTCCTCTCACCTTGAAAATCTGCCCCCTAGTTTTGAACTCACTCACCCCAGGGATCAGACTCTTGCCATTCTCTTTATCTATGCCCCTCATGATTTTATAAACCTCTCTAAGCTTACCCCTTAATCTCCTGCACTCCAGTGAAAAATGTCCCAATCTTGGAATTAGTCTTTCCAATCTATTTTTATAACTCAAACCCTCCCTTCCTGGCAACATCCTGGTAAATCTCTTCTGCACCCTCTCCAGCTTAATAATATCCTTTCTGCAACAGACCAACCAGAACGGGACACAGTATTCCAGAAGAAGCCTCACTAAAGCCCTGTAGAACCTCAACATGACATCTTCGAGGAGAAAGTGAGGTCTGCAGATGCTGGAGATCAAAGTTGAAACTTTATTGCTGGAACAGCACAGCAGGTCAGGCAGCATCCAGGGAACAGGAGATTCGACGTTTCGGGCACAGGCCCTTCTTCAGGAATGAGCAGAGAGTGTTCAGCAGGAGAAGATAAAAGGTAGGGAGGAGGGACTTGGAGGAGGGGAGTTGGAAGTGGAGGAGATGCGGTGGAGGGCACCGTCGACCACGTCGCCTTCCTGACCTGCAGTCTTCTTGTTGACCTCTCCGCCTCCATCCTACTCCGACCTATCACCCTCACCTTGACCTCTTTCCACCTATCACATTTCCAACGCCCCTCCTCCAAGTCCCTCCTCCCTACCTTTTATCTTCTCCTGCTGAACACTCTCTGCTCATTCCTGAAGAAGGGCCTGTGCCCGAAACGTCGAATCTCCTGTTCCCTGGATGCTGCCTGACCTGCTGTGCTGTTCCAGCAATAAAGTTTCAACACCCTCAACATGACACCCCCAACTCCTATACTCAAAGGTCTGAGCAAAGAAGGCAAGTGTGCAAGATGCCTTCTTAACCACCCTGTCTACCTGTGCCACAATTTAAAAGGATTGTGTACTTGAACCCCTAGATCTCTCTGTTCTGTAACACTACCCAGGACCCTACCACTTGTTGTGTCAGTCCTGTGCTTGATTGTTTTACAAAAATGCAATACTTTGTATTTATCTAAATTAAACTCCATCTGCCACTCCTCAGCCCCATGACCCCCAGTTGATCAATATCTCTTTGCAATCTTAGATAATCTACTTCACGGTCCACTATTCCACCAATTTTGGTGTCATCTACAAACTTACGAACCGTGCCCCCTATCATCTCATCCAAATCATTTATATAAATGGCAAACAAAGGTGGACCCAGTCAGCACTTAGCCGGGAAGGGGTAGGTGGGTGAGAGTACCTTAACAAAAGAAGGGTTACCTGAGTTAAACCCGTGTACCCAGACTGATCTCACTGTTCACTGGGACTCTGCTGCAGTCGATTCTCACAGCATTGACTGTGGCCTTGACTCACTCGCTCGATAATCACAGGATGAAATACAATGGAGCTTGATCATACAGGACTGTGCATATCAAGTAATGGATGCAACTGGAGTCCTGATGGGAAGAGGCAGGTATCACATAAAGGGAAATCCCAATGGCTGTGACGCTGGAGGGTTCCAACAGAGATACTGAGCTGACAAAAGATGACGCTTAAACATCACAGAAATCATAGTGTTGACAAGACAGTTGATGAGTGACCATCGGTGTGCTTGGCACTGCATCACCGTTTTGAAACTGCTGTGATATCAGCAGAGCTGAATACTTCTCCTCTTTCACATTATCTATCGAGAAAGCTGTGTACTTTTGGAGGTGCTGCTGAATCCTGAAGGGCTCGACCATGGGGGTGGGAGGTGGTCCGGTGGCAGAGGGACGAGGAGGAGAAGGAGCTGGCTGACAATTTAATGTTTACGACGAACACAGAGAAATAAGCTTTTTACATTGAGCAAGTGCAGGGAGAGGTGAAATTGGCTGACCTGTAAGCTGCCTATCGGCCACTTTAAATAAAACAATTGATCAACGTGAGTGCAGTTGTCATTAGCAGACATCGACTGATGGCAATTTGTCACAAGCTTAGAAGGTCACCTAGAATGTGGATGCTTTAGCCTGTCTTTGATTGACCTTTACTGCTGCTGTTGTCACAGGTTTGTTTCAGCTCCAGCCTGACCCTGCTCTGAACAAAGCCACAGCTTCTCAGCAGGCAGCTTACCTCTTGCCATCCCAGTTCTCGCTAAATATTTTGTGGATGTGACTGCATAATACAAGAATAACGATGAACTGTGACACTAATGGTTCCTTCTGATGAATCTGTGGTAATATCAACTCTTTCACCATCAGTGAAGCCTCTCCTATCTGCTCCAGTGTAGTCACTTACAGAGCATCTATTAACTCCTATTGGAAATGCACAGCACCTAGGAGTCAGAAACAGAAGAAGGCCATTCAGCCCCTCAAGTCTGCTTTTGCTTTTCAGTGAGATTGTGGCTCCTCTGTGTCTTACCTTCAGTGCGGCACGGTGGCACAGCAGTTAGCACTGCTGCCTCACAGCGCCAGAGACCCGAGTTCAATTCCTGCCTCAGGCAACTGTCTGTGTGGAGTTTGCACATTCTCCCTGTGTCTGTGTGGGTCTCCTTTCCTCTCTCAGTCCAAAGATGCACAGGTTAGGTGAATTGGCCATGCTAAATTACCCATAGTGTTAGGTGTAGGGGAATGGGTCTGGGTGGGTTGCTCTTCGGAGGGTCGGTGTGGACTTGTTGGGCCGAAGGGCCTGTTTCCACACTGTAAGTAATCTAATCTAATCAAAGCCTCGCTAGCTCTATATCTGACTGATTACTCACTGGATCCAAGTTCTGCTGATTTCATATTGCAGACTGAGTTGAGCTGGCACTATATGGTTTATAATGGGAGATTTTCACTCTTTATCTTTCAGCATTGTGGTGTTCAGATGGAAGGGTCAGTGGGGTAACTTAAAATGCAGTAGCTTACATCCTTGTGGGCATTTCCGATAGTGACCTGGTGTGGCAGGTGCATGAAGTGATGTGGATTTTGATCTTACCATCCCAGAGCAAGCAGGATACAGTTTTAACTGAGGTATGGTGCAGACCTGTTTAATAGACTGGCATCCAGATGTTATATTGGGCAGCAAAGCATTTTCAGAGATTCACAAGGGTTTAATTGTAAACCTTTAGTTTAACAGAAACCCCAGTTTCTACCTTTTCCTATCCAGAAGCCAACATCACCAATGGGGAAGAAGCCAGCTCTTTATTTCCCCATCAACTTGTTCAGAGATGTTTTTACACACCTCGGGAGCAGCTGGATCTTCTTTCCAGGCCTCCTGGCTCGGAGGTAGGGACCCTGCCACTGCACCACAACAGCTCTAAGTCTTCTTTGCTTTTTTCCCCCCAAAGATCCACAACCAAATTGTCCAATTAGTCAACGGGACAAATACATTTCAAGCACTGTCCACAAGGAGCTCATAGAATCCCTACAGTGTGGAAGCAGGCCATTCAGCCCATCAGGTCTACACCACCCCTCCGAAGAGCATCACACCCAGACCCACCCTATAGCCCTGCATTTCCCATGGCCAATCCAGCTATCCTGCACACCCCTAGATACTACCGGCAATTTAGCACTTAACCTGCGCATCTTTGGACTGAGGGAGGAAAGGACACCCACACAGACACGGAGAGAATGTGCAAACTCCACACAGACCGAGGGTGGAATCAAACTCGGGTCCCTGGCGCTGCAAGGCAGCAGTATTAACCACTGAGCCATCATGCTGAGCTGTGCAACAGTAATGTCAAAGTGGTGTGATGGGGGGATAACGTACTGCAGCCCCAACCATACCGATCTCTCTAAAACTCAGCTCTTGGATATTTAATCAATCTGTTCAGGAATGTTATGACATACTTCTGAAGCAGGTGGGACTTGAACCCAGGCCTGTCCATTCAAAGGTAAGGGCACTACCACTGCACCCCAACCGCCCCAAAACTCAGCCCGTTTTTAATGTTTTACACAGGTCACCTGTGGTATTTTTGTTCCATCTTTCACCACCACTAGTAAATCAATGTGTTTTCTGATTGAATAATGTGTGTTCAAAGCCCATGGAGGATAATACAGACCATCAAAGGTCAGGGAGAGGAGGACGGGGGGGGGCTCAATCAAACTGGCGATGGAAGGCAGAAAACTCAGCTCCTCAATATAAAGCCCAGCCAGCATCTGCCGCTCTCTGTCAGACTCTGGAGCAACTCTGCTTGAACTTTAAAAAGGAGCTGCATTTCTAACCCTGCCAGAGTAATGGCTGCAGCGATTTCATGGACAAGTGAATGATGCCAGGAGGACAAGGAAGATGGGAACATCTTCACCCCTCCGCGACAAGGCTGCCTCAGAGCATTCCTGAACTGAGAAGCAGCCAATCTACTTTCCTGACACTGGTTTCTAGCCCAAGTTGAAAGGCTGATTCCCTGCAGTTTGAAAGGACACTGAGGTTTTATGTACGTTTCCACTTATTGTGAGAAAGGCAGATTTGTGATCTGTTGCCAATCAAATGGGGGAGATCGGCGTGACACCAGAAATGAAACACCTTTGTGCTTTGGGAACGTACAAATTGAATGACGTTGGGACCTCGATTTCCTTGTTTTCTGCGTATACACCCAGGACAGGGGATGCCTTGTTAGTCAAGTGATACAGAGTTGGAAGGTGTAGAAACTGTGTAGGTAGGGTTGAGGAACCACAAAGGGAAAACAACTCTGATGGGAGTTATGTACAGGCTTCCAAGCAGAAGTCAGGAGGTGGGGAAGAAAAATCAATCAAGAGATAGAAAAGGCTTGTAAGAAAGACACTATTCCAAAAATCATAGGGAACTTCAGTTCGCAGGCGGACTGGGAACATCAGGCTGGTGGTGGATCCCAAGAAAAGGAATTTATGGAATGTCTATGAGAGGGTTTTGGAGCAGCTTGTGGTGGAGCCCATTAGGGAACAGGCAAATGCTGGATTTGGTGATGTGTAATGGGACAGACATGATGAGGAAGCCCAAGGTGAAGGAGTCCCTCGAGGGCAGTGACCATGATATGATGGAATTCACCCTGCAGTTCGAAAGGGAGAAGCTGGAATCCGATGTAACAGTATTGCAGTTGTGTAAAGGTAACTACAAAGTCATGGGGGAGGATCTGGCCAGAGTTGATTGGAAGGGGAGTCGAGCAGGGAAGACAGTGAAGCAGCAATGGCTGGAGTTTCTGAGGGTAATTCGGGAGGAGCAGCAGAAATTCATCCCGAGGAAGAAGAAACATATGATGGGGAGGATGAGGCGACCATGGCTGACAGGGGAAGGCTGTGACAGCATAAAAGCAAAAGGAAATACATATGATGTGATGAAGATTAATGGGAAGGTAAAGGATTGGGAAGCCTTTAAAAACCAGCAGGGGGTAAATTAATAAAAAGCAAAAAGAGGGTGACATATGAAGGTAAGCTAGCTAGTAATATAACAGCAGATTGCAAAAGTATTTTTCACTATCAAAAGGGTAAGAGAGAGTCAAGAGTAGACATTGGACTGCTTGAAAATAGGGCTGGAGGAGTCGTATAGAGAACAAAGAAATGGAGACAGACCTGGTTAGGTACTTCGCATCAGTTTTCCAAAGATGGTGGAAGATACCAGAAGCAAATCAAAACTTCCAGAAAGTCAGAGGGCAGAGGTGAATGTCGTGGTCATCATGAAGGCAAAGGTGTTAGGAAAGCTGGGAGTTCTGAAAGGGGATAAATCACCCAGACAAGAGAGACAACAGCCCCGGGTTCTGAAGGAGATAGCTGAGGAAATTGTAGAGGCATAGGTCATGATCTTACAGGAATCACTGAAATCGGGGAAAATGCCAGAAAATGGTTAATTTAACACATAGAAATGGAAATGGAAAACGGCAGAGACTGGGAGACCCTGTACTCTGTTGTTGGTAAGATTTTAGAGTCCATTATTGAGGGTGAGATTGCAGAATACCTGGAAGTATATCGTATCGTATATCAGGACGGCAGCTGTGACTAGTGGAGTTCCTCAGGGGTCTGTATTAGGACCACAACTATTCACATTATACATTAATGATCTGGATGAAGGAGCTGAAGACATTGCTGCTACATTTGCAGATGACACCAGGACAGGTGGAGGGACGGGTGCTGTGGAGGAAGCGGGGAGGCTTCAAAGGAACTTGATTAGGAAAATGGAAAGGCTAGGAAAGTGCGCAAAGAAGTGGCAGCTGGAATACAATGTGGGAAAGTAGGAAGAATAGAAGTGTTAACGACTCTTTAAAATGGGGAATGGCTTTGGAAATCTAAAGCACTAAGCGACTTAGGAGTCCTAGTTAATGATTCTCCTCAGGTTAACATGCTAGTTCAGTTGGCAATTGGGAGGCAAACACAACGTTAGGATTCATTTCAAGAGAAGGAATATACTGCAAAGATTGTATAAGGCTCTGGTCAGACCATATTTAGAATATTGTGAGCAGTTTTGGGTCCCGTATCTAAGGATGTGCTGGCGTTGGAGAGAGTCCAAAGGAGGATGAAGGGCTTGTCATGTGAGGAGTGGTTGAGCAGTCTGGGTCTGTGCTGGTGGAGTTTAGAAGGATCGGGACGGAATCTGATTGAAACTTACAGAATAGTGAGGGGCCTGGATTGAGTGGACATGGAGAAGATGTTTCCATCAGTAGGAGAGACTAGGACCCAAGAGCACAGCCTCAGAGTGAAGGGACAACCCTTTAGAACTGAGATGAGGAGGAATTTCTTCAGTCAGAGTGTGGGGGAATCTGTGGAGCTTATTGATGCAGAGGGCTGTGGAGGCCAAGTCATTGAGTATATTTAACACAGGGATAGATAGGCTCATGATTAGTGAGGGAATGAAGGGTTAAGGGAGAAGGCAGGAGAATGGTGCTGAGAAACCCATGAGCCATGATGGAATGGTGGAGCAGACTCGATGGGCTGAATAGCCTAATTCTGCTCCTATAACTTATGGTCTTATGGTGCCAATTGAACAGTGAGATAAGGAGGAATTTTTTTCTCTGTCAGGGTTATTTGTCTTTCAATCTCCTTGCCACAGAGATGCTGTGGGAGTAAAGTCCTTGTGAATATATTAGGCTGAGATTGATAGATTCTTGATCAGTCGGGGAATCAAGGGCTATGGGGAAAAGGGCAGGAAAATGGACATGAGGGATGTTGGATCTTTTAGAACTGACGACTGATTTCAAGTGGCCCTCTTTTGGCCTGGGTACGCTTTCAAATGCCTACTTACCCAAAATGCTCTGCCCATTAGGACATTCCCAACCTCGATGATCAAATGTTACCTTAATTCCCTCCTAACGGGATATTTTTAATTAGCCTCTTTGGAGGTGTTGTGATGCACCTCTAGAACAGGTGGGACTTGAACCTGGGCCTCCCAGTCTAGAGGTAGGAACACTACTGCACTGCTGCTATCAGAGTCCTTTGTTTCCTTGCAATGAGTGCCTTTATTGAACGTGCTTTAGTCACATCATTACCAGTGCCCTGGTAACAGCTGTTAATGGAAATGAGTTGGCAATACAAATGCTTAAGTTTAAAATGTTTAAATACGTTGTGGCAAACATTTAGATTGTGCATGCACATGTAGTCTGCACCCTTGTCATATAGTAAGCCTTGCATGAAATGTGATAATATGCTTTGAAAAATAATGTCTGCATGATTTTTTTTAAATGGAAGGACAGTTGCAAGCACTGTTATGATTGATGAAATTGTGAAATGTGTTTTTATAGGGAGTGGTTTATAAGGAGTGATATGCAGAGTATTAAACCCCAAATCTTAAAATATGAATATTCCTTAAATGAGTTCCTGAATTTTCAGCTCATGGCTCCAATTCATTCTTCATGGTGCACTCACTTGTAATTTTGATATCTAGACTCCTATTCAGTGCGTATTTGTGGATCTGTAAAATTGTGTTTTCCAGAACATTTTCCACAAAAGCCATTTATGAAGATTTTACAGGTGTGAATAACAGCATTGAATTGCTGAAATTTCACTGAATACCCAGATTAATTGCTTAAAGTGGAAGTGAGGGCCTGAAAGTTAGCATTACTAAACAATGCCAACCTGCATCATGGAAAATTCAATCCCAGAAACTTCAAAGTATTTCATTTTGTCACTGACAAACAGTAAACCTACCAGAGACACCATTTTCGATTTCAGTCAAATCTTTCAGACTAAGCACATTACATGATAAGTGTGAGAGGGTATGATCACACTCTCAATCATCTTCTCTTGATATCAAAGTTCCAATGGATCCTCAGTTGAGAAGACGGTGGTGGCACAGTGGTTAGCACTGCTGCCTCAGAGAGCTGCCTCTAGGGACCTGGGTTTGATTCCAGCCTCAGGCGACTGTCTGTGTGGAGTTTGCACATTCTCCCCATGTCTGTGTGGGTTTCCTCCGGGTGCTCACGTTTTCTTCAACAGTCCAGAGATGTGCATGTCAGGGTGGATTGGTCATGATTAAATGTGGGATTATGGGATTATGGGATAAGGTAGGGGGCTGGGTCTGAGTCTAGGTGGGATGCTGTTCAGAGGGTCAGTGTGGATTTGATGCACCAAATGGCTTCCTTCCACACAGTAGGGGTTCTGTGTTCTAAGATAGGAACGGGAGGGGGCCATTCGGCCCCTTGGAGTTGTATTCCCATTCAATTAGATCATAGTGAGTCTGTATCTGACAGAATACCAGCGGGGAGACAAATTCGGGTCACCAACACATCCTGGCAGAAGGAGCATGTCCCTTGTTCTGTGTGAGGACTCCAAATGGTAATGATATGACCAAGTACTATCTGGATACTGTTTGCCATTTTACATCCATTTCATCCAGGGCGGTATGGAGGTTCAATAGTTAGCACTGCTGCCTCACAGGGTCCCAGGTTCAATTCCAGCCACGGGCAACTGTCTGTGTGGAATTTTCCCTGTGTCTGCGTGGGTTTCCTCCGGATGCTCTGGTTTCCTCCCACAATCCAAAGATGTGCTAAATTAGGTGCATTAGTCAGGGATAAATGGGTCTGAGTGGCTTACTCTTCGGAGGGTCGGTGTGGACTTGTTGGACCGAAGGGCCTGTTTCCACACTGTAGGGAATCTAATCGTCTAATCTAATCATTCCTTCAATAACAATCCCTGAGTTTGTATCCCAGCTGCCAATATTTGTTTATGTCTGTGGACTGTAGACAAGACGCTGGTAGAAATTCACATTTACACAATAAATCTGGTCGCCTCCTAGAAAGGTATTATACAGTAAGACAACTGAGCTACAGATTTTAAAATACTCACTCCCTTTCCTAAACTCCAAAGTAATGGGAAACGAAAGGATTTCAATGAAGCAAAACACAGCATGCAGTTTACAATCCCTACGGAACCAACATTGGAATATCACCACAATGTCCCAAAGTTATTCCTTCAACAGAATGCCCTGATCTTCAAATTTCCTTACTCAGAGCATGTAACTTGGACTGAATTCAGTTCAACAAACTTCCCAAAAATAGCCACCCGTGCAAAAGATTTACTGACAGAAATGCTCATTGTTGAGTAATTAGGTTTGCACTGCCGCACAGATTAGTACATTTCAACACAAACAGAAATCGCGTGGAGAAACTCAGCAGGTCGGACAGCGTTGTGGAGAGAAAGCAGTCAATGTTTTGGGTCCAGTGACCTTTCAACAGAAAGAGTTGCTGGGGAATCATAGAATCTCTGCAGGCCATTCAGGTAAAAACAATAACTGCAGATGCTGGAAACCAGATTCTGGATCAGTGGTGCTGGAAGAGCACAGCAATTCAGGCAGCATCCGAGGAGCAGCGAAGCTCGTTGGATGCTGCCTGAATTGCTGTGCTCTTCCAGCACCACTGATCCAGAAGCAGGCCATTCAGCCCATTGTGTGCACACCGACCCACCAAAGAGCATCCCACCCAGACCCATCCCCTCTCCCGTAACCCTGCATTTCCCATGACTGATTCATCTAACCTACGCATTCCTGGATACAATGGACAAATTAAGCATGGCCAGTGCACCTAACCTGCACATTTTTGGACTGTGAAAGGAAACCCACGCAGACACAGGGAGAATGTGCAAACTCCACCCAGTCAGCTGGGAGTGAAATCGAACCCAGGACCCTGGTACTGTGAGACAGCAGTGCTAACCACTGAGCCACCGTGCTGCCCAGTTTCTCCAGCAATTTCTGTTTTTATTTCAGATTTCCAGTGTCCGCAGTTCCTGATTTTACTTCAGTGTATATCTCAGCGTCAGTTTAAAATCTTTAAATCCCTCCTTGCTAAATGTCTTCGAAAGTCTGCTGCTTGGGTTACGTGAATTCTCAACGATTCACTCGTGAGAACCAGGTTGACAATAGGTGGTAAAGATTGGCAGGCAATTGTCTCATAAATTAATGCGTCAAGTTATAATTGTTGTAACAGGGTTGTTTGATTACCTGCAGATTACCCCTTTGTCTGTGATAGCTTTCACATCACTTGTTTGCTGTGAGCAATTGTCAGACGTACTGTTTATTACCCAATTGAATATCAGTAGCAAATGCACCCAAAGATAAACAAAAATGCAAGTACTTATTGACCTTGACTTGTTTTCACAAGTTGTTGGAGTTGATGGCTTTATTGCTCTTCAATTGATAACAGTGGAAATGTTGTGCTGCGAGGGGAAAAAAGCTTTAATTCCCAGAGGGGAATGGAAAAGAAATGTAGGTTTGCTTTGAGAGCCAGGGCCTGTACTCAAGTTGTAAAGTCAATCTCCACCTGAGCTGTGAGCCAGTTAGACAAAGGCGCATGGCGACATTTTCCAGTTTCATTTACAAAGGTACTTCAGCTGATGTGAACCCAGGGTCTGCGGTAAAAACATTGCAACCTCTAAACTCAAAAGTGCTTGAAATTTTATACACACCAGCAATTTGGTTTAATAATGTAATAATTTACTAGAAAATGCACAGTTAACCTCTAAAAACAAAGATGTTTGGAATACAGGGAGCACCACAGGAATAGAACCCATTCAGCCCTTCAATCTGATAATGACCACTCAGCTCCTCCAACCTGTTACACAGGGAGATGCAGTTCAGCCCTCCAGCTTCTTACACTGTTAGAGGAGGAGGACAATCAGCTTCTTAAGCTTATTCTACCATCAGTTAAATCATTACTGATTTGAACTTTGGCTGTCCCATACACCTTGTTTCATAACCCATAACACTTTTGCCTAATAAAATTCTTATCTCTAGAGTGAAAGCAGAGTATCATTTTGGGTCCAGTGACTCTTCATAGAGTCATCCAGCATGGAAGCAGACCCTTCGGTCCAACCAGCCCATGTCGAACATAATCCCAAACTAAACTAGCCCCACTTGCCTGCTCCTGGCCCATAGCCCTCTAAACCTTTCCCATTCATGTACTTATCCAAATGTCTTCTAAACATAATTGTACCCACATTCCCCACTTCTTAAAAAGGGTCCGATAAAGGGTCACTGGACCTGAAATGTTAACTCTGTTTCTCTCTCCACAGGTGTTGCCAGACCTGCTGAGTTTTTCCAGCAATTTCTGTTTTTGTTTCAGATTTGCAGCACCCACAGTTCTTGGTTTTGTAAAAGTCTATCTTTCTTCAGTTTCGATTGAAGAACATTTCAGCCATTGAAGAACTCTGAGGGAGAGAGTTGCACACTTCTGCCTGCCCTGGTTAATGTAGAGTTGAGCGGAAGTTCCCCTTTCGTTTGTGAAGGGACTTTTAAACAAATGTATTAAGAAGCAGCCAGCTCATGTCTTCACCTGAAATTATCTACAATTTAGAAACTTTTGTGTCTAAAATTTAATGGGGCTGATTGCTTGCTCTGTTCTACAGTTCTGTTGCAATTTTGAGTGATCCCTGTATTTGCTGTAAATAATTAATTAGCAGAATGTATGAAATATAAAGTGATTTTGAGTTTAGAGGTTGCAGTCTTTATACAGACCCTTAGTCCACATCAGCTGCAACATCTTCAGAAATGAAGGTGTAACATGGTCTAACGGGCTCACAGCTCAGGTGGAGGTTGACTTCACTCTTCAGTTTGCAGAAATACTCCGAACGCTTCTCAATTTGCTGCTGTTTCCCCACGTGAAGGCAATATTCATTGATAACAAATAGTTCATGAAATGTAATTAGGGTTCAAGATTTTAGCTTTAGGGTGTTCGAAAACTGCTAATGTTAACAACATTTATGAACAGAAAAGCAACTTCGCTCCACGTGTGTCTGACATTGCTATGGTTTGCAGGATCAAGTTTAGGAAAATGCAGCTTCCTCCAAAGGAAAATGATATTTAACTTAACCTTAACTAAGAGAGAGAGAGAGAGAGACGAATGTTTGTAACTATCCAACAGATTATCTTCTGTAAATATGAAAGTGCAAATTAGGAGAGCAGGAGTAGGCCATTCAGCCCCTCAAGCCCACTGTGCCATTCAGTAAGCTCATGGCTGAACTGGTTGTGGCCACAACTTCACTAGCCCCATCCCCTGTCTATCTGATAACCTTTCACCTCACTCATGGTCAAGACTGTATCTACTACTAAATACTCAATGGCTTTGCCTTCCTTGTCCTTTGAGGAAGAGAGTTCCAAAGGCTCTGAAGAAGAGGGAAGAAAATCCCCCATGTCTCTGTCTTAAAGGGGAGTCCTCCCGGCCACCACCATCTTTTGATCACAAGATCTATGAATGAATCAGTGGAGTTCCATCTGTTATTGTTTGCAACTGGCTTTATGGAAAAATGGAGAGAATCATTCCCTTTGATTTAGTGCAGCTAAAACTATATGGGATGGCACGGTGGCTCAGTGGTTAGCACTGCAGCCTCACAGCGCCAGGGACCTGGGTACGATTCCAGCCTCGGGTGATTGGTCTGTGTGGAGTTTGCCATTCTCCCCCTGTCTGTGTGGGTTTCCTCCGGATGCTCCAGTTTCCTCCCACAGTCCAAAGATGTGCAGGTTAGGGTGGATTGACCATGGGAAATGCAGGGTTACAGAGGTGGGCTTGGGATACTTTTCAGAGGGTCAGTGTGGACTTGATGGGCCGAACAGCCTACTTCCACACTGTAGGGACTGTACAAAGTTGCAAATTATATCAATTAGAACAGAGGAAATTACCCCAGCACTCCCCCATCATATAATTTGCACAGTTTAGAAGAATATTGGGAATAAAGCATATTGTGAAGCAACTTGTGGGTAACAGGTTCATGGTTATTGTTACATGGGGTTGACAGAGGAAATCTATTTGTCATACTTTGTGCTAAAGGAAATCACAAAAGATGCATTTTGAATGAGTGGTTCTTTTGAAGTGTCAACCACATGATGTTCCAAAACTAGTGCTTACCTGCATTACTTTCCTGGTGAATGCAGATGAAGAGAAAATGATTATTAGTTCCTTGCGTGTTCCTGCAAACGTGGGCTCCTAATCTCAGCCGACACTGCAGGACCTTGGGATGGAGGTACTGCGATATAAAGTATGGCGTCAGACTGAGGCCCAGTTATCCCCTTGTCATGGATGTTAAGAATCTCTTGGCTCTTTTTGCAATGGAGTTCTCCAAGAGGGCGATAGAGAAAGTAAATCAGCTGGTAATGGAGGAATATCAAACGTTTTCCAACATTAACCCAGCATCTAACTGACTTACCGTCTTTGCTGATGTCAGGAGTGAGAAGGTCAGACCTAACATCACTTTCACCCAGTGCTTTTCGCAGCCTGCTGCAATCCACTTGATACGCTGCCACACATTGACCGACATTTGTGGAGTTTTCAAGTTGACCCCATTCCAACCTTGACGGAGCTGACCTCCACCCAGTCCTAAAGGACCTTTCGGAGGGTGTCTTCTTAGTTAATTCACTCTGCCCCACTTGCACTTCCACTCAGCCTCTGCAGACTTCCTATTATAGTCCAGGATTACTCCAGGAGACCACAGAAACGACCATGACCACCACCATCTCGAAGGACAAGGCTAGCAGTTACATGGGAACACCACCCCCAGAACGTTTCCCTCCAAGCCCCACACCACACTGACTTGAAAATGCTTTGCCGATCCTTCATTGTCACTGGGTCAAAATCCTGGAATTCCTTCCCTACATCATGGATCAACTTACAGGTCATGGACTGCAGCGGTTCAAGAAGGTATCTCACCTCCACCTTCTCAAGAGGCCAACTAGGGACAGGGCAATAAGTGCTGGGCCCAGCCAGTGATGCCCTAGTCCCAGGAATGAATGAAAAAAAAGCACCTTGGCTTATTGAAAACAGCACAGCAACTGGTTATTAAGTTGGAAAATCTACACCTGTACATCCTGGTATTTATCAAACATCAATCTCATACCAGGGCTGCCTTTTTTATAACAATTGACACTCTGCTGTCCAGTCACTCTGGGCACACCTCTGTTCTTGATGGATATCACCCAAAGTCATCTTTTTGTCTGTCATGATGGATTGCATCTTGCGATAAGGCAGTGATCAGCAATGAATGGGAATGAAATCACAAGCAGCACAAATACGTGCATGATGATGAGGGCAGGTGGATTCTGAGAGACACCATTAACTTTTCAGAGAAGATCTTGTAGCATGTAGAAAGTCTGTATATCTCTGACTGATTTGGATAGCAACAGTGAGTGGGATATGGTCAGAATGGCAGGAGGTCTTGCAGTGTGACAACAATGGATGTGACAAGAGATTTTAACTCTTTTCTCAGTCTCTATCTCTGTATTTCGTGCAGTTAATCCCACTGGGTTTGTTTTTAGTATTTGATTTGGAGATTAGATGGGCACTATCAACTGAATAAGCTTGTATCTATTTGATCCTCATTCAATTGTTGTGCATTATCATTCACTGCCTTTAAATCCTGGAATGGAGCAAGCTAGTTACTGTGTGTGTGCTGTTCAAAAGCAAACTTTGACCTGCTGCAGATGTCTTTCATTTCATCTTTGTCCTAAATGATACATCAAAATGCTTACCAGCCACTTTGGATTTTACAAAATCATTTAAAGATTTCGCTGCAGCTATTTCCAATCTTTCATAAAGATCTGGTTCAGCCACAGAGATTGTGTTAAGTATCCTGGTCAAAAGCTTAATTGCTCACTTTTATTCTGTTTAGAGCCGGAATAATGATGGGAATACTGTTTGAAGTGTGGCTCTCCGAGTGATGGATGTTATTACTTGCATTATTGAGATGTAGACTGAACTAAATCAAGCCCTAATACCACAGTGTTGTGCTAATTTTAACTTGAAAGCGGATGAAGATAAACTGACTACTGCTAGACTCCATATGCCACACCAGTGATAATACTGTGCTGTCCAATAATACCTCTGTTACATTTATCATATCGTTGAGATGTGAGAGTATAATTTTCAAAGGACAAAATGCCTGTTGAACTTGTTATGCACCATTGTACTGTTCAGTTTCTGCACACGCAGCAAGCATTATAACCTGTAATTTCATTAGGATCATCGCATCATTGCCAGGCCTGTTATCCACTGGAGTTAAGAAGGATGAGAGGTGATCTGGCTGAAATGTATAAAATCTTGAGGGGACATGACAGGGTGGGTGCTGACAATTTGTTTCGCCTTGTGGGAGAGACTTAAAAGGAGGGGAGACAGTGTAAAAATAAAGTGCTACCTGTTTAGCTCAGAGGTTGGCCTGGTGGCTCAGTGGTTAGCACTGCTGCCTCACAGCTCTAGGGACCGAGGTTCAATTCCAGCCTTGGGTGACTGTCTGTGTGGAACTTGCACATTCTCCCCGTGTCTGTGTGGGTTTCCTCCTACAGTCCAAAGATATACAGGTTAGGGTGGATTGGCCATTCTAAATTGCCCATAGTGTGCAGGCTAGGTGGGTTAGCCATGGGAAATGCAGGGTGGGTCCGGATGGGGTGCTGTTCGGAGGATTGGTGTGGACTTGATGAGCTGAATGGCCTGCCTCCACACCATAGGGTTTCTATTTTATTCTATAGGTAAAGAGTATTTCTTTTACTCAGCGGGTCTTGAGTGTTCAGAATTCTCTTCTGTAGAGAGCTGTGGTGGTTGGGTCATTGAATATTTTTCAGGTGGAGGTCGTTAGATTCCAGTCCAGCAAAGGAGTCAAAGATAATCAATGTAATTGAGGCTGTAACCTGATCAGCTGCGATCTTATTGAATGGCACAGCTGGCTTGAGGGGCTGAATGGCCTCCTGCTGCTCCCAGGTTGTCGGCCGGTCATCATTCACCCACCCAAAAGGTCTGAAGCGTAGGTTTAATTGAAAAAATAGTCAAATTCATTGGCGTTCTGTTTGAACCTGACAGGCACTGAAAAGATTCCAAAACCTATTACTGCGTCTTTGTGTCTCTGTCTGTCTATGAAAGAGGGCCCAGTTTTAACTGTTTTAAGTGGATGGATTTTGAATGGGTTAAAATCTATTCGTTGTAAAGAAATTCTAGCAAAGCTGCGGTTTTCGTTCCCCGCAGACAGACGACAGAACGGTTCAGTGTTTCATATTCATGGTATAGTTACAGTGAAAGAGTATCTGATCTGTTTTTCTATTTGTATCTGAGGGCGCTGACAGGGTGAGGATTATTTGTTCCTGTTAAACGGGGAGTGGGAGGGTGGGTCGAGAGCAGTTCCCCTGTGGATGGTGTGGGCCTGGGAGGGTGGGTGTGGAAATCTTTGTGTTCACAACTGGCAAAGAGCTTGACCTGTGGGTGACCCTGGCCAAACAAACGCAGAGCTGAAGAGGCTACTTTTGACATGGATACCCATTGAGGGCTTTAAGCAGAGCGATAACCTGACCCCCTCACAGATTGTTTCAAAATGCCTGACACTCGACATTCCCAAGTTTGCCTTGAGAGGAATTAAACTGTTGTAAGGTGAAAGATCTCAAACACTGCCAATGAGGGATAAGTACAAAAGATGAGGTCACATTCCTTTTAGTCCACGCAAGATGGTGGAAAACTTTAGCCATTTCCGTTGCTAAGTTGCGACGCCTGGTTGAAGGAGTGCACACATTTTAACAGGTAATTTGATCTTAGCACCATCTCATGAAGTTGAAAACTAGGCAGGCTCCATTGATGGATATGTTTGATAAGGGCTGGGAAAAGGGATCTGGCATTAAGCAATGCCAAACCTTCTCTCTGCTATCACTGCTTTTTGTCTTTGCAGGGTCTTTTCCACAGGAACAAACACATCCAAGTAAATAAAAAGCAAAACAGCAGCAATGGCCCATATCATCACAGCACACATGCTCACAAGTCAGCTTCTGCAGGAAACTGTGAGAAGGACTTGTGCAAACCATTTCCATTGCATCTTTATCTCTCCAGCTTATTGTTTGCTAAAGGCACAAGCTGCAGTTTCCCCGCGTAAAAGCTTCCTGTTGTCTTGCCTTTTAACACTAGTTTTTTCTTCCCTCCTCTCAGAGAAGTTCTTAAGTCCATTCAGTAAGTCACGGGAAGACAAAGCAACGGACAGGAGCACACTCACAAAGCCTGAGAAGCCAATCAAATGCTGCAGGGCAGGGAGGGTGGTGGGAGAGATGGGGAGGTGGGAGCGTCAAGTGTCAAAAAAGAAAGCACAGCAAGATTCCAGGTGTCTCTGTGAACACTCAGGCTTGTGTGAGGACAACTTCCATTTCTGTCTGCGATGGAATGTTCCAAGCATTTGACGGAAGTTATTATCAGCTAACGGTCAGTGCAGAGTTACGGAAGGAAATCCCAGGGCAGATGACCAAGGGTTTGAGGAAGAGAGAGAGAGACAGGGGTGGAGGAGCTGAGAGGTTTAGGGAGGGAATTCCAGGCGCCTTTGGGCCCAGACTACTAACGGGGTTGCCACTGCCTGCTAATGGTGAAATTACAATCAGGGCTTAATGCACAAGAGTCTAGAAATGGAAACGGAGAAAATAGAAGCAGGGAAAGGCCGTTCAGCCCTTCAAGCCTGCTCCCCCATTCAATTTGATCATGGCTGATCATCCAACTCAGTCCCCTGTTCCCACTTTCTCACCCCATACTCTTTGAGCCCTTTATTGCTAAGAGTCCTGAGGGTGGCACAGTGGCTCAGTGGTTAGCACAATTGCCTCATGGCACCAGGGATGAAAATGTGTTGCTGGAGCAGCAGGTCAGGCAGCATCCAGGGAACAGGAGAATCGACGTTTTGGGCATAAGCCCTTCTTCTTATGCCCGAAACGCGATTCTCCTGTTCCCTGGATGCTGCCTGACCTGCTGCGCTTCTCCAGCAACACATTTTCAGCTCTGATCTCCAGCATCTGCAGACCTCACTTTCTCCTCATGGCACTAGGGACCCGAGTTCGATTCCAGCCGCAGGTGACTGTCTATGTGGAGTTTGCACATTCTCCCCGTGTCCGCATGGGTTTACTCCGGTTTCTTCCCACAGTCCAAAGATGTGCAGGTTAGGGTGGATTGGTCATGCTAAATTCCCCCATAGTATTCAGGGATGTGTAGGTTAGGTGCATTAGTCAGGGGTAAATGTAGAGTAATGGGTCTGGGTGGATTAATCTTTGGAGGGTCAATGAGGACTTGTTGGGCTGAAGGGATTCCATGAACTATACCTAACTCGAAAAGTATGGCGCTGGAAAAACACAGCAGGTCAGGCAGCATCCGAAAGCAGGAGAACCGATGTTTTGGGCATAAGTCCTTCAGCAGGAATGTTTCACTGACAGTCAAGCATCATCCAATTGGGGAATGAGTCTCCTGGTTTCTGTTCAGCAGAGGAGGGACTCTGTCATGAGGAAGGATATAAATTGGCAGAATAATGGCAGGAGGTGTGGGGGCAGTCATGTGATTGGAACCTCCAGGAATTTGTTTCATCAGAGTTTGACAGCTTTAAGAAGCAGCACAGAGATCTCAGAGAGTTGTACAGACTAGAGGAGATTGTAGAGGTAGAGAGCGGTATGGAGGGATTTGAAAACATGGAAGGCTTTTTCTTCCAAATCAAAGCATGGTAGATCAGTTAATCCAAGTTATTCCGAGCAAAGGATAAATAAAGTTCAGGCCCAAACCTGAATTGAAGACTCACAGGGAGTATTTGGAATCATCTACTTGGGGATTTATTCATTTATACATTTCACTCAGCTGCAGGAAATTACACCATTTTCTTTTAATTCCCAGCACAGAACGCAAACATATTTCAGCCCCAAGATGGGCACAAATGGATGCAACTTGATGCTATTCACTAACCCTAAAGGTTCTCTCAGTAACCCTGCACGCCTGGCCATTGCGGAGGAGTTAACATAATGGACAAACAGTCCTGCACCTTAGGCTCAGCCATCAGTTTCTGTCTCTGGACAAGTAATTTCTCCACCCTGAAAACCCTGGGCAATGTTCAGTGTTCAGTCTCAATGCCACGCAATAGACAGTAAAATGTGACAAATACAAAGCAAAGAATGAACACAGTGTCTAAGTTGAGGAAGGTGTCTGTGACTGTTTATATGTTGCGAGAAAATAAAGAGGAGAACATGTTTACAAGATTGCATTGTGAAAGTAGTGACTTAAAGTTGTAGAGATGTACAGCACAGAAACAGACTCTTCGGTCCAAGTCATCCATGCTGATCCAGTCCCATTTGCCAGCACTTGATCCATATCCTCCTAAACCCTTATAATCATATACCCATCCAGATGCCTTTTATTAAATGCTGTAATTGTACCAGCCTCAACCACTTCCTCTGGCAGCTCATTCCATACACGCACCAGTCTCTCTATATAAAGTTGCCCCTTAGGTCCCTTTTAAATCTTTCCCCTCTCACCTTAAACCTATGCCCTCTAGTTTTGGACTCCCTCAACTCAGGGAAAAGACCTTGTCTATTTACCCTATTCGTGCCCCTCATGATTTTATAAACCTCAGTGAGGTCACCCCTCAGCCTCCGATGCTCCAGGGAAAACAGCCCCAGCCTGTTCAGCCCCTCCCTATAGCTCAAACCCTCCAACCCTGGCAACATCCTTGTAATCTTTTCTGAACCCTTTCAAGTTTCACAACATCCTTCCAATAGGAAGGAGACCAGAATTGAATGCAGTATTCCAAAGGTTGTGCCACATTGACATACTGAAAATAGATCATTTACTGCACAATGATCCACCAAATTTCAGTTTATCAGAAAATTGATTAGCTACAAGCCACAGCATGGCCTGTGTCCATATCCTACACTAATGTTTACGTTTCCTGGGGTCGCAAATGTAGTGGATAGAAGCCACAGTAAAACATGCACACACACCTTAATGTTTTAAGCATTTCAATGAAACCACTCAGGAGAAATGGGCGATTTTCCATTGCCTGATGTTGGTGTCCTTTCATCATAATGAGTCTCACAAGTAAACGAGAAGAAACTTTAAGAGCTGCACAAGAACTTGTTGGATGAACATTAGTCTGAGGGAAAGGACAGTAATTATTCCTAATTCTCCCACGAAACCTAGACGTTTTCATTGTTCTTCTGCACTGTCCCTCAGCTGACTCTGCGTATTTAAGAAAATTAAGAAAAACCATTTTAGAAATGGAAAACCATTGCATGTAAATGTTTTTTCAAAACGTAATATGCATGCTAACAATCTAATGGTAAAGATGAATTTAGAAACATTAATTTATTTAACTGTTCCTTGTTCTTTCTCGACCTCATCATTGCCTGTGTCAAAACAATTTCCTGATGTTGTAAAATCCATGCCAAGTATATTCCATCTCATTTACTATCACTTAGTTGCATTTTTAAACTTGAACAAGAAATGATGGGAAGATTGCTTATGCAAAAAAAATATTGAAACAGAGCCTATAGCTTCTTTTGGTCATTTGAGTGATCTTTTCAGAGTTGTTTGGACCCCTTGACTGAGGCAATTACAAAATATGTATTCAATACATGTCGGAAGAAATCTGCCTCCTCTCAGCCTCCAGCTCCACTCCTCAGTTCAACAAAAATGTTAAGGAATGAGGGGGAATCCCTTGATGTCAGTCAAATCCTTGCATGGTATCATCTTTACTGTTTGAATTCAGAGTAAGACATGTTTGTTATAGGGAACAGCCAGACACATGCAGCTTACTTATCCCCCAGCCTGTGTCCTTTAGATAAGTAGAATATACAAAATTATTCATCCGCTGTGTCAATAGTTAATAAAAAGAGCTCAATTTGGTCAACTGCAGACTTGAGTTTACACAATGAATAAAGAAAGATTTGGAAACATGCTAAAAGGCTTGGAATGTAATGACTGGCAATTTCAAATGGCCCACTGGTGTGTTCTTGCTTTCTGTCTCTCTGACTCTCACTCACTCTTGAGACTGAAAAGAAACAGAGGATTTTATTACCCATGCTAACATTGCAATCAGACTTGCACATTAAAATAATAAATCAAAACGGTTTGCGCTTAACGTGACACAATGAGCAAGGCCACAGTCCGCTCGTTGGACATATAAATTCCGCACTCTGTGATGTAGGCCAATCAGTGAGGTGAGATTTTCAATAGCAGGGGGGGAGATAGATGGTAGGATGTGACAGGTTCGAGAAGAGAGAGAACGGAAAATAGGAAATTATATCAATCTGTAAAAGAATTGATTTTTGGAAAGGGTGAAACCGACTCACCCTTGGGATTTTTTTGGAGAGCCTTAGATCTTACTGAAGGTGACTGCCTAATTGGGATGACCACAAGGGCAGGTTTCATTGTAGCGTACAGGCTGATATTGAGCTTTTTGAAAATAGTTCCAGCTTTGTTGGATGGGATAATTGCTCTTGACTGAGGCAAATGCATCTTAACATCTTGTGAAGTCAATAAGGTTGTGCTTTATATTACAGTGCCAGACTTGTAAAACATTTTTGCAAATAGTGCAATAAATTTGCTGAACCTTTTGAAGATTACACTCATGGTTTTCGAAGGGAACTGTTGCCAAGTGTGCGCTTGAGATTATTACATTAAGAATTCGCTCCCTCCACCACTGACGCACAGTGGTAACAGTGTGTACAAGACACATGGGAGAACGTCACCAATGTTCTTTCACAGCTCCTTCCAAACTGCATTACCTGCTGCATAGGGAAGAGTGAGGGAATTCCACCACCCACAACAAAATAAAACAAAGAGCTGCAGATGCAAAATCTGAAACTTACACAGAAATTTCTGGAGACACTCAGCAAGTCTGCCAGCATCTGTGGAGAGAAAGCAGAGTTGACCTTTTTGCAACCACCCACACATTTTCCTCCAATCCATTCTCCGTCCAGACTTGGAGCTATACCACCATTTCATCATTACATGTCTGATGTTGAAACAGTGACAACACTTCATAAATACTTCATTGTACCAAAGCACTTTCCAACCATTCTGAAGCCACAAAAGATGATATATAAATGCAAATGTTTCTTTCTTCCCCATTACGGGATCAAAATCCAGGAATTCTCTCCCTGGCAGCATTGAGCTTCTACCTACAGCACATGGACTGCAATGGTTCAAGAGGGCAGCTCACCTCCACCTTCTTCAGGGGTAATGAGAGACAAAAAATGAAAACTGGTGTCACCAGGGTTACCTACACCACATGAATGAATACAAAAATGCAAAATTTGTGAGATAATGTAAATGAAAGAATGTTTTACATCTCTATATTTGTTCATGAGATGTGGGCATCACTGGCTAGACTAGTTGCCCAGAGGGCAGTTAGAGTCACCCATTGCTGTGGGTCTGGAATCACATGTAGGCCAGATGGGGTGAGGACAGCAGATTTTGTTCCCTAAAGGGCAAACAGATTAATTTCTATGATAATCATCAGACTAGATTCTTGTTTTTAAATGAATTGAAATTTCACTATCTACCATGGTGAGATTTGAACCTAAGATTCATTACCACTGCACCATCTTCCCCATTTTAAAAATTCTGTCTTATAGCAGTTGCTTCAGGATTTTTACATTTATGTTTCAAAGGGTTAAAATATGTTTATTTGTGAATGCTGTCTTATGAGTTCAGTGCTCTTTAGGTTAAAGAATTGATAAGCTATTTTGGCCACATAATTCTTAAAGCCATACCTATTTTGGCACCAGAAAATATCCCAATGTTTTTAAATAACAGATATTGGGAGCTAAGGATGTGACAGTTCGGCTTCCGAATTTATTTTCAATGTTGACAAATACATTGAACCTTGATTACTCATTTAAAGATAACTGCTAATAAACAATACGCTACTGTACACAGTTGTGTTGAGATTTGTTTTAACAGAGTCATTTGTACAGCTGCTGAAGCATTGATTCAAGTAGACAAGCCTCAGTATGTTTTCTATTCTCTGGAAAATTCTCCCATTATTCCATTCTCCTTACTCAGCCACTTCCACCTTCCTTTGCTCCAGCTTCCCTAATCCCATGCCCTAATCCTCCCCCCCCACCTGAAGGTGTTGACCCCATTCCAGAACATGCTCCTGTTCATTCATTCTGAGGACGTGAGTCTCACTGCAAAGGCCAGTGATGAATTGCCCATGCATTGGGAAGATGGTAGTGAGCCGCCATCTTGAACCATTGCAGTAGATGCTGCTAGGGACAGAGTTCTGGGATTTCAAACCAACATCTCTGAAGGAATGGTGATATATTTCCAAGTCAGGATGGTCAATGGCTCAGAGGAGAACCTCAAGGTAGTGTTGCTCCAAATATATTCTTTTGCAATTCTGCTGTCAATGTTTTTTTTAAAAATGGAGGAAATGGTTGGCCTAGCTTTACTTCAGAATGAACGTTGTCCCCAGTTCAGATCGAAGAGAGAATTGGAATACAGGATGGGGATGTTTTGCTGTATTTGTACAGGGCCTTAGTGTGAATACATCTAGAGGACTGTGTGTAGTTTTGCTCGCTTTATTTGAGGAAAGATGTTTTGTCAAATGGAGGGAGCACAACACAGGTTTACCAGACTGATTCCCGGACTGGTGTATTGACAGATCAGTTAAGGTTATTAGGTTAGATTCCCTACAGTGTGGAAATTTGGCCCAACAAGTCCATACCAACCTTCCGAAGAGTAACCCACCCAGACCCATTTCCCTCTGACTAGTGCACCTAAAACTAGGGGTAACTTAGCACAGCCAGTTCACCTGACCTGCACATCTTTGGATTGTGGGAGGAAACCGGAGCAGCCCCACGCAGACACAGGGTGAATGCGCAAACTCCACAAAGACTGGAAGATGGTAGATCAAGGCTGGAATTGAACTTGGCTCCCTGGCACTGTGAGGCAGCAGTGCTAACCACTGAGCCACTGTGCCACCACTCTTGCTAAAAAACAAGAAGGGAATCTGAAAACAATCTATAAAATTCCACCAGGACTAGACAGGAGGAAGTTCCCAATCTCCAGGGAGTTTGGAACCAGGGTCACAGGTTAAGGTCACGGAGGAGGCCATTTTTGTCTGAAATGAGGTGAAATATCTTCACCCAGAGAGTGGGGAACCTGTGGAATTCCCTACCACTGAAAGCGGGTGAGGCCAAAACATTGGATGTTTCCAAGAAGGAGTTGGATATAGTTCTTAGGGTGAATGGGATCAAAGGGTATGGGGAGAAAGGGGGACAGGGGACTGAAATGGATGATCAACCGTGATCATGTTGAATGGCAGAGCAGGCTCGAAGGACCGAATGGCCTATTCCTATTTTCTCTGTTCATATGAAACTGCAATCCGAAAAATGTCAGAGACTATCCTGAAGATGGTTCCGGTCTGGGCAGCTGTAGGGACAAAAGTTGAAGATTCCCTTTTTTCAAAGCAAAAGGGGATTTTTATATTATCTCAAAAAGTTCATGTTATGCACCTCCGTGTCGGGGAGAGCACACTTTAACAATGTGTCAGAAAACATGCTCACAAGCCATGGCTTCACATCCTTTTGGATGGAACTGAACAAACGAAATGCAGCATTTGTCTCATTTAATGTTGTGAGGGGGTGGGTGCTACTTTAACCCCAGTCCCCACCCTGAAGATTTCACCAGATGGCCCCAAGTGGAACGCCCTGGCGGGGGGAAAATAGGATTTTGCCATTTTGAAGGCACTGCATGAATGTGGGTTGTTGTTGTATGTTTCATACAACATTGTCACCTTCCCAGACCAAGTCCACTGCTGCAGAAATCAGGGTGACCTGCACCTGGGTTTGGAGCTGAAATAATGTTCACAGCGTGGAGCTGGATCCCTGGAGATGAATACTAAGCTGGGAATATACAGAACTGGTGGGATGCATAGTCCAGACTTGCACAGAGCCATTCAGCCACAGGCAATCCTGTCAAAACAGCAGAGGGAGTTCCTGAAACCACCCCCCCACCCTAAATTTAAAAAAAAATTGATTTTTCAACCAAGAAAAGCTGTGACACCAACAAAAACAAATTGGTGTAAACATTTCTGTGAATTGATATTTTTTCCCATTAATTAATCCTTTTTGTAAACAGTTAACGCGCAGGAGCTCCTACAGTTTAAAAAAACCTTCCTAATTTTGGAAGCAAATACCTGTAGTTGGACTTTGAGAATACAAGTAGAGAAAGGTATAAGAACCACCTGGTACTGACTAGTTGTGGTTTCATGCCAACAAAGTCAAAGTCAAATAGCCCTCCAAGAGCTTAATGTTCTGAAAAAAATAGGTGTTTAGGAAGCAATAGTGGGATGCAATTCTCATGCTTGTTTTCAAACCCCTTTGTGTCCTCACTTTTCTCCATATCTCTAACCCCCTTCAGCCTCATGTTTAATCCACGCTCCCCCTGATTCTAGCCTCTTGAGAAACCTATTTTTAATTGAGTGCAGTTAAACATCTCAAAAAACTATATAGGAACATTAAGAGGTAAAACTTGACACTGAGCTGTAGAAATGGCTAATGGGGTAGAGAGCTGAAAGCTTGATTAAAGAGGCGGTTTTAAAAGTGCATCATAAAGGACATGAGAGAGAGAGAGAGAGACTGGGAGATTCAAGGAGTCTAGAGTTCAGGCACGCTGCTATTGGTGGAGGTAATTAAAATTGTGAACTGCAAACCATAGACTGGCATATTTAAGTGTGACCTTGCACAAAGCTTTCCATAAGACAATAATTAAAAAGATACTAATATTCGATGAAAAGAAAGTCACATATATCTTTTGCAGAGGATGAGGATGTTTATTTTAGAAAAGGTAATTAACAAAAAACATTACTGCTATTTTTCCGGGGTTGTTTAGCAGTTTGAAGTATGTGAACTTTGTGCTAAAGTTGCTGATCTTTTCAATAACTGTACAGAGAAGGTTGAAAGCATGTGAGGCACAATGAACATGATATAGCTCTTAAAATGTGAAGCAGCTTCAGCATTGATTTCCAGTAAGTGTCTTCAGTACATCAGCTGTGCAATGCCTATCTAGAATGTTGGGTGCGATATAAACTGTGAGAGAAACTCTTTGTAATAAATTGATTGTTAAAAAAAAGCATGTGTGCAAATGAGCAATGTGGACTCATACAAGGGAACGTCTGTAGTAGTTTTGCTGCTATTGTGAATAAAGATAGTATAAGTACTCATTGCTTTAATCAGAGTCCAGACTTTGCTTCACGAAGGATACTTGTTACATGGATGTCTGTGCACTGATCTGAGCAGGCCATTCAGCCCATCATGTCCACACTGACCCTCTGAATACACACCTAGACCCACCCACCCCTACCCTATACCTGTAATCCTGCCTTTCACACCCAGCCTGCACACCATGGCATAATTTGGCATGGCCAATCACCTAACCTACATATCTTTGGACTGTGGGAGAAAACTGGAGCACCCGGACAAAACCCACATAGACACGGGGAGAATGTGTAACCTCCACACATACAATTGCCCAGGGGTGGAATCAAACCAGGTCGCTGGTGCTGTGAGGCAGCCGGGCTAACCACTGAGCTACTGTACCAAATGTTTCAGTTCTGTGGTTATGGACTGAGATCCCTAGAAGGTATTTGGAGGGGGTGCCAGGGGTCGAGAAAGAGAGAGAAGAGTCAGGCTTGCTCGTATTGACATTACTGTTCCTAGGCAGATTGCAGATGATGGAGTAAACTGGGTCTCCTTGCCAATCATACAATCCTGCATCATTTGTACTTACCTCGCCTTTTGTTGGTGCATTTCATTGGAAACAAATCATCAAATAGTCCAGCACAGAAGGAAGCCATTCAGCCCATTGAGCCTAGCCCTGACTGATGTAAGGACCAATCCATTTAATCTGCTGTGTCCCCACTTTGCTCTGCATTTATCAGAAGTTGTTGTTGCAGTTTTGGGCATGAGTTTTGTGTGCTGTAACTTGTAGGTTCTCTTTATACCTCGAGTCTGTAGCTTGTTTGCATTGATGAGCTGTTTGACCAGGGTTTGTTTGCTGTGCCTTGAGTCCCTCCCCATGTCAATTATTCCCCCCCCCCATCCCATTAGGTGGTACAGTGGTACCAGTGGTATTGTCACTGGACTAGTAATCTGGAGATCCAGGATAATGTTCTCAGCACAGATTTATAATTCCACCATGACAGATGGTGGGTCCTGAATTCAGTAACAATCTGGAGTTGAAAATCCAACGATCATCATGAAACAATTACTGAATGTTGTAAAAAATCCAGTTGGCTCACCTTAGGGGAGGAAATCTGGTCTGACCTATTTATGACTGTAGGCCATTGACTTGTGTTTTCTTGTAAAATTTACTCTTGCATATGGGCGTCACTGGCAGAACATCATTTATTACCTACCGCTCGTTGCCCTTGAGAAGGTGGTGGTGAGCTGAAGTTGCTGGTGCCCTCTGAAATGGCCTCGCACGTCATTTAGTTGTTTCAACCACTGAATGGTCTCAAAAAGGGAACTGGGGTGCAGCGGCTCGAGATGGCAAGTTGCCACCATCTTCTCAAGGGGCAACTAGGGATCGGCAATAAATGCTGGCTCAGCCAGTGACACCCACATCCTGTATCTAAACAAAACATATACACATCGAATGCCCTTTCACTTAGCTTTCAGTCCACAACCAAAATACAGAACGATGCCAGAAAATAGTATAAGCAACATTATTGTATCATCTAAACATGACATAAACAACTTTGGGGCACAGATATTATCGCATTTTGTGATTGGCTGATGGTCAGTCACCTCCACTAACAATGGTGTATCTCATGAAACTTTCTTGGTAAACTAATTTCGAATTGCCTTCTCCCTTTGCAGCGGTAAGAATCTATTTGAAAAATAAGTCCTCTTAATTTAGTTTGTCTCACCATGGCATCTGATGACATTTAAATATAGTTGATGTAATTTGGAATTAAAAAAATCAGCTGACCATCATCCACTGTTGTAAAAATCTGTCTGGTTCACTAATGTCTTTTAGGGAAGGAAATCTGCTGTCCTTACCTGGTCAGATCTACATGACCCTCAGTAATGTGGTGGTTCCTAACAGCCCTCTGGGCAATTAGGGCTGAACAGTAAATACAGGCCTAACCAGCAAAGTCCTTATCCCATGAACAAATATATCTTTAAAAGAAATCCTTTTGCAGGATAATAAAATGATTAAATCTGTCGATAGCAGAGTTTGCTAAACCACGCTAAACTCATTTTTTTCCTCTCTTGACTGCAATATTACAGTGATAGGCAGATAGCCTTTAAGGGGTCATCCAGAGGTGAATGGTCTCCACATCTTTTGGTCTTTTTGCCAGAAAATCTGCTGTTGAGGTGCAGTGTCAGCCAAAATAGGGAGAGGACAGAATCCTATCGTTCACACACTGCAGTGTGGTGGCAGGAAAAGGAAACATTGCCCAGCCATTTGGCTGTTTGCCCTGCTCAGGCTCATGACCAGATCCTCGAGTCTAATGTATTCATACCCGAGTGGCTGCGGGGCTTTGAGATAATGCTAGTGCTGTGTGACCGGACAAATGAGACTGCTGTTTTTAAACAGCATTTATCCAGGAAACCGAATGAGACATCGTTTGCTACAATTTATCAGCGAAACTCATTCATAGTGAACTGGGTTATTTCAATAGTCAAAGACAACAGCTTAGGAAAGATCAGTGCCTATAGCACTCGATGCTTCTAACTTAGTTTAAGAGTTTGTTGGGGATAAAGTCCCAATTTTCCGATGACTAGCAAAAATATAAAAGGACAGCCTTAAAAGAACCGTATTTTATTCACATTTCTTGGCAGTTCAGGCAAGACAAATGTCACAAAAATTGCCAAACGGAATAAATAATATATTAGGATATAAATTTGGATTAATTTCTTTGAAGCTAATCTTAAACCCTGCAGATAAAAAGTAAACAGAGGCTAAAATATAACGCAGAAAACATGCACACATTGTTAAAAAAATACAGGAGTGTAACACATTTGCAGCCATGAAAGAAAAGACAACTAAAATATTTTTATAGCGTGGCTAGATTTTGGGAAGGAGGGAGGAAGAATGCTTTGACCTGTGTGAAGGAGAACCCCTGCAGACATAACCATTCTGACCCATTGAATGGTCTGAATACGATAAATGCTGCTTTATCTTTTCTTGAAAGGAACAAGATAGAGAGGCCTAAATGCCTGGGCATGCTTAAATGGACAACTGTGCAATGTTTGAGCTGAGTGGGTGTTTGAAATCTGAGCAATCCGACAGACTAAAAGCTGAACAGGTCACCTGCTGCCCTCCATGGGGATAGGCACAGACCTTATAAGAAATTGCCCATGGTTGAATTGTAATACAAATTCCTTTCTCTACTGACTGGCCTCTTTCACCAGACCATGGCCTATAAAATTTTGTAAAAACAATTCTAAAAAAAATTTTTCAAAGGGCAAGCCAGTGTGATGAAAGGTTTGACAGTTTTGACTTACAGTTCATGCTCTTCATTACTAGAAAATTGAATTGCGAGGACCGTGTCTCAGCAGTATTTGCGACTGATCCAATGGCATTCTTAAATAAGGCATGTTTGTTGTGCTTTATTTTTGTTTCCGCTACTGCTCACAGCTGTAAAACAGCAATGTGTGTCAGCTCTGCTGATTTTAAATCATATTTTTGACCAAATTGTGAAGAGCACAAGGGCAGTTCGCACCTTGACTCGGCAATAAATGGGATCAGATATGGACAATTAAAGTGGCGTTCCAGAGCCTCCGATATCGAAAGAGATTAGCCTAAATTCATCTGATAATGTCACACTGCGCCCACGGAGATGGGAAGGGGAGCTCCAGTCCGTTTGAATGGATCAACCTTATCAGAAGGTCGGCAGGAGCAGTGGGCTGATGCTGGCTCGCTCATATGTGAGCAGAGATTGCAATGTCTGTGTGACCCCATCCCCACATCCCCCAATCTCCACCCCTCCCCTCCCACACCTACCACCCCCCACATCCCCAATCTTCACCCCTCCCCTCCAACACCTACCACCC
>NC_057718.1:103486229-103529106 GCF_004010195.1 Chiloscyllium plagiosum | reverse complement strand
CCCCCCCCTCCCCATTCCAAAATAGCCAGGGGCGATTGAAAAATGCCTGCAGCCGTCTCCCTTGTTGGCCGCCCGCTTAATGGCCACACGGGGTGGGTGACACCTGGGTGGATGAGATGACATTCTGAGTTCCTGTCACGGCTGAAACACAGCTCACACTAGTCGCTCGGAATCTGTCAGAAGCTGTTAGCAGTTGGCAGCCAGTTGCCCTGTGGCATTTCCTCATGGCATCAGCAGAGGAAAAAAAACCCCAAGCATAAATCAGCCAGAGGAGCCTGCTGCTGTACTAATGAGGCTGTAAGCTTGTTTATGGACTAGCATCATTTCTGTGATTATTTCCACCTTTTCAGTTTTCCCTTCATAATTCACCTTTGCTTTGGAAGACGGGGGCAAGTCAGAGCGAGAAATGAAGTCAGCGCTGATATTTTGCAAATGTGGCCTGTAGCTGCTGCCATATGGCACTCTGTGAGTGAGCTTGGAGTCTGAAGAGAGAGAGAGAGAAAAAGAGAAAAAGAAATTAGCCCCAGACCTCACAGAGACGCTATCAAATTACAGCGAAAATGGGAATGCCAATAAAATTGATGCTCGAGTTTTCTCCAAGGTTTAAGCTCTCAGAGGTCAGTGCACGAGAAAAGTTTTTTTTTAAAACAGTGTTTAAAAAGGAGCAATAAAAATGAGGCAGAAACATGTCTGTGGAGAGAGTAACTTCCGTTGGCACCTGTGCAGGTGCGGCTCTTACCCACACCTTCGACTCACCCCCCCAGAGAAGCTGAGTTATCTAACCATTTCTGTTTGCCACCTCTGAAGCCGAGGATTTGAAAGCATTTGCTCGCAATGAGAATCTTGTGTTCGATTACAAGCCGGCAGCGTGATTTTCCCCTCCCCGATGAAAGCAAACGTCCTCTGCCTGCTAACAGGAGGAAGAGCAAACTGTGCATGAAAGTTGAACCATGTTCTTTGGGGGGCCTGGGACTAATGATGTGACGGAGGCCAGTTGTTTGGGGTAAATCATTCTTTACAGATTGATTGAGAGGCTTATCGTCCTCCCATCAAATACATATGTCGATTAAATGGCAGAAACTTTTATATAAGTCTTTACTTAAAATTTCTGTATCTCGTGTGTTGGTGCTTTCACGACATGAGAGAAACAGGAGAGGTACTGGTGAGTGTTTTATATGGCATGCAGAAAGCCTTCCCTTCTCCTAATGGTGTATATAATTCAGGTGCCCTGAAGGCATACTTTCAGGAATTCTTTTGCCTGAGGTAATGGGAAGCAAAGGCTGTTTTAAAGCCTCGATTATTCTATTGATGCACAAAGATGGAAAAAGTCATCTCTGGATTATAGTAGATATTTCCATAAATTATCAATGAATCCTTCTCTAGTGAGGCAGTAGGGCATTACTAGTAAATGAATTTGAAGGTTTTTTTGGCACAAATGGAAAGTTGTATGTAAAGAGGTTTGGTGCAGAAATATTAGGATGGGGGGGGGAGGGGATGCCAGTAGATTGGATGCTGTGACAGATTGTGGATCGATAATCTGTACCCATGACTTCGATGTTTAATTGTGATGAGTAATCTAGTGTTTGCAGTATTTATGTTCCTATTTGAGCAGCTGTTGATTTTTTTTTCCTCTGTTCCTGTTCTTTTAATAAATTATAATGAGGAGGAAATAAATTGCCTTTGCCTCTCAACTCCCAGCATCCACCTCTGACTCAGTGACAGTACAAGAGTACGTGCTGTATGCAGTATGCGTTATTAATGAAGCAGCGAGTGTATTTTTGTGTACTCCGGTAAATGACACTCTATTTCTGGCTGTTATTTTTAAGCACTTTCAGGCCCCCATTAACTTTGCAAATTGTTTGCATTTCGCATTCGCTACTAATTTTCATGCCAGTCAGGAATAAAGCTGGGGAAATGCAAGACTTTGCATGCAGTGTCTGCCTCATACACTTTCAGGTCAGAAATAATACAGATTCATTGTCTGTTCCTCTGCACTCAGAGTAACCTTTTGCCTCAGAATGGCACCCCCTGCTGTACTGGCACAGAATCTTCTGCATGGTTTCTGGCCTTACTCTCACTTTCAGCTCTTACTGAGGTGACGGTCAGTCACATGGATTTGTATCCAAGAAGCACAAATGTACAACTGCCCAAACTCCAAATCGAGTAGGGCACTTTTAACTTCCCGACCCCCTCGTCTGAGAATGGAGAAGCTAGCCTTTACAGATTTAGGCAGCTCATTAACACCGTAGACGTAGGAGAAAGTAAAAGCGTGCCAACAATGTTTGTTTTATTCTGCACTGAAGCTAAAGTTTAGATGCATAAATTGGTTGGGGGGACTGAAAATCAACACTCCATCCCTGCCATAATTTTCGCTGTGGAGATTTAGAAAGAGAATGTGGGTCCTTGTGGCGAGTACTTCTGAAGTAGTCTACGTGTTAATGACTTGTACCTGTTCCCCACACTACAGGTGGGATCTTTTACCACTTGGCTTTGTATAACTACCTCATTGTTAATTGTAGTAATCCATGTGGCTGCACTGTCTGTGTACTGTATACAGTGTTGTCATAAACTGCAGTGTGAAGAATCAGGCGAGAGCAATAATGGTCTCAAACTCTCAATCCTGGCATGGACTTTAAAGCCATTTGTGCAAACCAAACTGTGCATTATGTACCCAGTGTAAGGACAGGCAGATGGTTTGAGTCTGTGCCTGAAATGTTCCTTGTTCAATAGCTCTCCAGCAATGCTGCACTGCAGACATTCAGAGGATTGTACAAGTCCAGGATGAGGTGAATGACTGGACCGTACTAGCTGTCTCCAGCCAAGCTTTTGTACTTCAATAAGACCAGGGCACAGATAGCACTGTTTGGCCTCCCCTTTCAATGTAAGCAATGAAGAAAAGCAAGGAGTAAGTTAGTTATCCTAGCGAGGAAGGGGGAGGGGGATTGGGGGCATTGAAAATGGCCGTTTTGTCAGAATGTTGAAGTGACTGATAAAGGGTTGGAGAAGTCATGGAGTTTAGGGCTGCACCGAACGGAGGAGTAGATTTTTAGGAGTTCCAGGTACAAGTCAGTTGCCACTCCGTGCACTTTGCAAACCAGACTGCTCTTGTGTCCCAGTGTCAGAAAGTGAGAACAAAGTTATTTTGAGTTTTCTAATCATTAATGCTGCGAGATCAGAACAGCACCCAAAGGTGAATTTACCTGTACTGTGTGCGGCTGAAGAATGTAAGGAAAAAAGGAAATCTCCTGGTTTCGTGTAGTATAAAGGAGCATTACAGAAAGTCTCACATGACCAAAAACAAAAGATTGCTTTAAAACTGCGTTTTTAATGTACTCACAGGTGATGGCTTGGACAACAGTGTAGCTTCACCAAGCACGGGAGATGATGACGACCCGGACAAGGATAAAAAACGACAGAAAAAGCGAGGGATCTTCCCAAAGGTAGCCACAAACATCATGCGAGCATGGTTGTTCCAACATCTAACAGTAAGTGAACCATACCTTGATACAGCTTGAGATATGGTTGGATGACAGAGGGCAGATCTTTCTTGTTTTCCACTGGACAGGGTTGTCTGAGTGGAGTATTTTGAGTAGAACTGGGTGGGGAGGATTGCACACCTACTTTGGAATCCATCCGACTCTCTCTCCTTCACTTGTCAGAAGGTGATTGGCTGTTTCCCCCTGACTGGCTGATGTTCCTCAGAGCACCGTTGTAGCAGTCACTGGAATTTGTGCGATAGGTCATGTGAAAGCAACGCAGGGGCTCAGTTAGCTCAGTTGGCTGAACGGCTGGTTTGTGATGTAGGGTAACACCTGGGGTGTGGGAAGCCTCAGGTTAAACTCACCAATTATCTCTCTTTCCAATGAGAAGGCAATCCTTTGAGACTATGGTGACTCTGTCTAGCGAAGCAAACTCTGGGTTTTTACTTCGAGAGAGAGAACTGAACCACAAAGCTGTCATAACCCTTGGTTAGAGTGCACTTTCGATGTTCATTTTGGGATGTCTTATTATAGATAAGATAGCAAGGCAAAGCATTGGTGCAGGAAGATTTATAAAGATAATCCCAGAAATCTGTGTTGGGGAAGGATGGACAACCTAGGTTTTTTTCTCTCTTGACAAAAGAAGGTTGATAGGTGACTATAAAATAATGAAAGGTGTTGATGGAGTGGTTATGGAGGCACTGTCTCCTCTTGGTTGGAAGAGTATAATGATAAGGCATCAGTGTAAAATAGCCACCAAGTAACCCAATACAATTCAGAAGGAACGCTGTGCCAGAGAATGGTGTGAAGGTAGAACTCAGGGATTAGGGATAATTTGAATAATATTTGATTTCAGACAAAACCAGACAAGCAAATGAGGGAGAAGAGATTTATATGAGAGAGAAAAAAATAAGAGGATGCCCAAGGAGGATCATAACTAGTTGGGCTGAATGACCTGTTTTTGTATGCCACATAATCCTACCTATATGTTTTACATTGTTAAATAAAGAGTCCAGGATCTGGTGAAGCAAGGAAGTAAGGTGGACTCCTTTTCGCAGAAGACAGAGCATTGGAAAATGACACATATCAAACCATTAGGTTACAAATTGATTTTCTGGGCTTTAATCTCTGGACATGACTTTAGTTATTGAAATTTGTAAAACCTCTGGCTCAGAAAAGGTTTGGAAGGAGCATGCCCAAAATAAAAAAAACAAAATTCCCTAACTCATGACGATTAAGAAGCTTTGAAGTGAAAACTGTAATAACTTAGAATATTATATCAAAAATTATAGATGATTATCTTTGCTAAGGAAATGCTATGAGTGAAAATTGGTTGTTATTTTGTTTTAACCCTCGCTATTTCTTGCTATAATGCATTTACCTTCTGCAGAGGTTTGGTTCCAAGGTCAGCAATGATTTCAGAGGTAGGAGATAGATAGCCAGGATTCTGTTTGGTGTCAGATGGTAGTTTAGTGGTAAACTAATGGACTAGTTTTCCTCACGGAATACAGGGAGAACTAGCCATTTGGATACAGAACTAGCTTGAAGGTAGAAGACGGAGGGTGGTGGAGGAGGGTTGTTTTTCAGACTGGAGGCCTGTGACTAGTGGAGTGCCACAAGGATCGGTGCTGGGTCCTCTACTTTTTGTCATTTATATAAATGATTTGGATGCGAGCATAAGAGGTACAGTTAGTTAGTTTGCAGATGACACCAAAATTGGAGGTGTAGTGGACAGCGAAGAGGGTTACCTCAGATTACAACAGGATCTGGACCAGATGGGCCAATGGGCTGAGAAGTGGCAGATGGAGTTTAATTCAGATAAATGTGAGGTGCTGCATTTTGGGAAAGCAAATCTTAGCAGGACTTATACACTTAATGGTAAGGTAGTTATTCAGACATCCCAGGCTAATGCGTAGTGTACATGGGTAAAAAGGTACCGAAACGTCGATTTTGCCTGTCCTCGGATGCTGCCTGAATTGCTGTGCTCTTCCAGCACCACTGATCCAGAATAGTGTACATGGGTTCCTATCCTACCATGGCAATTGGTGGAATTTAGTGATTTGGAGATGCCGGTGTTGGACTGGAGTATACAAAGTTAAAAATCACACAACACCAGGTTATAGTCCAACAGGTTTATTTGGAAGCACTAGCTTTCAGAGCAACGCTCTGATGAAGGAAAGGAGCGTCACTTCGAAAGCTAGTGTGCTTCCAATTAAACCTGTTGGACTATAACCTGGTGTGGTGTGATTTTTAACGGTGGAATTTAAATTAACTTTATAAATTCTGGAGTGTAAAGCTAATCTTGGTAATGGTGACCATGAATTGACTGACACAGAAATCTGGGAGAAAGTGAGGACTGTAGATGCTGGAGATCAGAGTCGAAGAGTGTGGTGCTGGAAAAGCACAGCCGGTCAGGCAGCATCCGAGGTGCAGAAGAATAAATGTTTCGAGCGTAAGCTCTTCATCAGACAGACAGAAATCTGTCTGGTTCACTCATGTCCTTCAGGGAGGGAAACTGCCGACTTTACCTGGTCTGGCCTACACGTGACTCCAGACACACAGCAAAGTGGTTGACCCTCAACCGCTCTCTGAAATGTTCAGGCAGGCTGCTCAGCCAAAGAACAATTAGGGGTTGGCAACAATTGCTGGCACACCAGCAATGCTCACATCCCACTAGAGAATAAGTGCAGTCAGTGCTCCCAGAAATTTGTATCGGGCTTTGGCTTTCGAGTATCCTGTACTGACTCTTACGAAGAAAGAGTAAGCCGTGTATCTGTGAGGGACCAGCATGGTTCCATATGGTCAAGTGTGACGTCACTGACTTGGGGTCCAGAATATTTTCCTGATTCTGGATTAGTGGTGCTGGAAGAGCACAGCAGTTCAGGCAGCATCCGACGAGCAGCGAAATCGACGTTTCGGGCAAAAGCCCATCATTTCCTGATGAAGGGCTTTTGCCTGAAACGTTGATTTCGCTGCTCGTTGGATGCTGCCTGAATTGCTGTGCTCTTCCAGCACCACTGATCCAGAAGCTGGTTTCCAGCATCTGCAGTCATTGTTTTTACCTCGAATATTTTCCTGATGCTGAGAGCATTAGAAACCTTGGACTGTTAAGGTGTTCTACATGTCCATGTTAAAAAAAGCACACTATGCTGGTGGAGAAGTGTTAAAAATAATCTAAAAAGATCAATTAATTGAACTCTGGTCTTCATCCAAGTGGGTTTGGAATACAATTGGGAAGGAAGTGATGGAGCAGATGGATTTAAGCTCAATCTGATGGTCATTTAATTCTGGTCTCCAGACCTCAGGCAGGATATTGTGGTTTGAAAGGACAAAAACGACTTTTATTTTGTTTTCTGAGTGCACCACTTGAGTGTTCTCTTTTGATTTTTGGGCCTATATTTTGATTTCCAGGGGCTTTTTTTTTCATTCTAGTAACTCCTTTAGATTAGATTAGATTACATTACATTACAGTGTGGAAACAGGCCCTTCGGCCCAACAAGTCCACACCGACCCGCAACCCACCCATACCCCTACATTTACCCCTTACCTAACACTACGGGCAATTTAGCATGGCCAATTCACCTGACCTGCACATCTTTGGACTGTGGGAGGAAACCGGAGCACCCGGAGGAAACCCATGCAGACACGGGGAGAACGTGCAAACTCCACACAGTCAGTCGCCTGAGGCAGGAATTGAACCCGGGTCTCAGGCGCTATGAGGCAGCAGTGCTAACCACTGTGCCACTGTGCCGCCCAAGCTTTAGAATCATAATATTATGGAGGCAGGCTAATCAGCCCATTGAGTTCACACTCATCCTCCGAAAAGCATCCCACCCAGACACACTACCCCTACCCTATCCCTGTAACTGTGTATTTTCCAATGCTAACCAACATACCCTGCACATCCCCGGTCACCACAGCCAATTTAGCTTTACTCACGTAGTAACATTCTCTTCTCTATCTGTGTTGATGTGTGTGGAATTTAAATTTATACAAAAGTAGAATTGCAAGAGTTCATCAATATCCTCAGTAATTATCAACCATCCATTAAACACAAGGGCACAGCACACAGGGAAAAACATTAACTTCCTAGACACCACCGTGTTTAAATGGGCACAAGCTTACAGGCATACGTTCGCAACAAAATTCGGAATGGTTAAATCATGAAGGAAAATATATACAGTATAGATCTGGCTTATATTCCTAAGAAATTAGAAGATTTAAAATGATGAATGGATAAACTGAGGCTGGTGCAGGGACACTTGTAGTGCAGTTGTAGTGTTCATACCTAGGAGCTAGGAGAACCGGGTTGAAGCCCTCTTCCTCCAGCAGTGTGTCATAATATCTCTGAATAGGTTGGCTGGGAAAATGTCCAGGTTAGAGTCGGGATAGACTTTAAAAATAAAGGATAAATGCCAGGCTATTGTGGTGCAGTGGTAGTATCCTGATCTCTGAGCCAGGAGACCTGGGTCGAGATCCCACCTGTTTCAAAGTATATCATAACATCTCTGGATCATTGAGTGTAGTTGAAACAACAGTATTGCCTCAGATGGAGAAAGGAGGGGAGAGCAGGGCCCTGAGTGAGTGAAATCAGAAAGAACTTGCACACATGTGAGAGGCCATTCAGCCCATAGAGCCTGCTGTGCCATTCAGTATGATCACGGCTGATATGATTATAACCACAAATCCACATTCCTGCTTAATCTTTCAACCCCTTGCTTAACTGGAATCTTATCTACTTTTGCCTTAAAAATATTTAAGGACACTGCGTCTGCCAACTTTTCAGGAAGAGAGTTCCAAGGATTCTGAGGAAGAAAAGAAATAGCTTTCTCTCTGTTTTTAAATGGGGGTTTTAAACAGTGGCTCTTAATTCTCGATTCTCCCATAGGAAGAAGCATCCTTGCCACATCCTCATTACACAGGGCTAGTGGAAATCTGGAACTCTGTCCCCCAAAATATCCAGAGATGACAAGGGTCAATTTCAGGCCCGACCTGAGATTGATGATTTTTTAAATCTATTTATAGGCTTCAGTAAATTATTGATTATGTAACTGGGTCAATAATCCCGAGGCCTTGACGAATCATCCAGAAATTTGAGTTTGAGAGCCACCGTGATCAACATAGTATCCATCTGGGAACAAGTTGTCCTGCCTAGCCAGCAATGATTCAGGAACCCATAACATGTCATTGCCTTCGGTTAAAAATGAGCAAGGAAATTTCCTGCTGATTCCCAACTCTTGTTTCTCCTCCCCTGACCCAACACCACCACCTTAGCCCCCTACTTCACTCCCACAATAAGTAGATTAATCAATGGTCCCTGATGTTGAACACTACTTGGAGGGAGAGTGGGTAGGGAACAGAATGTACTCTGGGTGAGAGACTTAAATGTCTATCACCAAAAGTGTCTCAGTCGCATTACTGCTGACAGGACGATAAGGAGCCATGATTCATCCCCATCGATAATGATGATGGAATCCAGTGTTCAATTGAAAATGAAAAGGCTTTTGTAACCATCTTCAGCCATATTGGCTCACCCACCTTGGTCTCCCCCTGAGGTCCACAGCATCACAGAAGTCAGTCATTAGTGAATTCAGTTCACTCCACATGACTTCAGGAAACATATGGCAGAGTACACTGGACACAGGAACGGCTGTGGGTCCCAACAGCATCCTGGCTGTGTTACTGATGGGTGGCGCTCTAGAATGAACTGTGCCACTCCTCAAACTGACCCAGTACAGCTTCAACATTGGCAACTACCTGAGAAAGTGAGAAATGACTCTGTCTGCTAAGAACCTATGCAACATTCAGGCTTGGGCTGAAAGTGAGATTAGATTAGATTACTTCCAGTGTGGAAACAGGCCCTTCGGCCCAACAAGTCCACACCGACCTGCCGATGCGCAACCCACCCAAACCCATTCCCCTGTATTTACCCCTTCACCTAACACTATGGGCAATTTAGCATGGCCAATCCACCTTAACTGCACATTTTTGGACTGTGGGAGGAAACTGGAGCACCCGTAGGAAGCCCACGCAGACAAGTGGCAAATAACATTCAAATAACACAGTGGCCATCTACAACAGAGTCTGACTGTCTCCCTTGGATATTCAAGGGCATTTCTGTCATTGAATTCCCCGCCACCTGCATCCTAAGGTTGAAGTGAGGGGGGCAATGTGTGTCACAGTTGGTGAGAGCATAAGATGTAGGAGCAAAATTAGGCCATTTGCCCATTGATATTGGCCATTTAGTCATGGCTAACGTATTTCTCAACCCCTTTATGTTGCCCACTCATAGAGCCATCCAGTCATACAGCATGGAAACAGTCTCTTCAGTCTAACCTGTCCTTGTCAGACACATTTCCTAAACCAAACTAGTCCCACCTGCCTGTATTTGGCCCATATCCCTCTAAACCGTTCCTATTCATGTATCTATTCAAATGTCTTTTTAAATGTAACTGTACCAGCATCTACCACTTCCTCTGGCAGTTTCATTCCATATTCTCCCCATAATCCTTGACCCCCTCATTAATCAAGAAACTATTTATCTCTGACTTAAAGACACTCGATGATTTGGCCTCCACAGCCTTCTGTGACAATGAATTCCACGGATTCCCCACCCTGAAGAAATTCCTCATCATCTCAGTTCTAAATCTCCCTTCCCTCTGAGGCTGTGCTCTCAGATTCTAATCTCTCCTACAAGTTCTCCATGTCCACTCTATCCAGGCGTCTCAGTATTCTGTAAGTTTCAATCAGATTCCAACCCCCCCACCCCCTCCACTCCCAACCCATATCCCCCCTAAACTCCATTCCGTACAGACATACATAACTGGAGCATGTATGTACCGTAGTTGCAAGAGCAGGTCAGAGGCTAGAAATGCTGCAGCAAATAACTGACCTCCTGACTCCCTGAAACCCATCCATCATCTACAAGGCACAAGTCAGGAGTGTGACGGAATACTCTCCACTTGCCCTGGATGGGGTCAGCTCCAACTACACTCAAGAAGATTGACACCATCCAGGACAAAGCAGCCTGATTGGAATTCTATCCACCATATTAAAAATTCATTTCTTTCGTTTGGCTTATTTTGAAAAGAATAGCGACAAAGGGTCACGGAAGTAAATTATTAAAAAGGCAAATCACATCCTATCAGGATCACTACAAACAGTGATCAAGTATAGGAAGGATTTTCAGACGGAATAGCGGAGGTGTCGACATTGAAATCATTTCAAAAAACAACTGGATCCTGCAAGGGAATGTAGGAGTGTTTTTTATGGGTCATCCCGGATGGATGAATGGCCTTTCCTATCTGTAATTATCTTCTAATCCTGTGATAGCAATTAGAAGCCAAGATCCTGGCTGATTTTCCACTTCCCAATCTGCACTCAGCAAGGTCAATTGTCCTCCTTCCATTCCTGGAGAAAGTGAGGGCTGCAGACGCTGGAGATCAGAGCCGAAAATGTGTTGCTGGAAAAGTGCAGCAGGTCAGGCAGCATCCAAGGAGCAGGAGAATCGACATTTCGGGCATGAGCCCTTCTTCAGGAATGAGGAAAATGTGTCCAGCAGGCTAAGATAAAAGGTAGGGAGGAGGGACTTGGGGGAGGGACGTTGGAAATGCGATAGGTGGAGGGAGGTCAAGGTGAGGGTGATAGGCGATGGAGGAGTCCAAGGACCTGCATGTCCTTGATGGAGTGGGAGGGGGAGTTGAAGTGTTGAGCCACAGGGTGGTTGGGTTAGTTGGTCCGGGTGTCCCAGAGGTGTTCTCCGAAACGTTCCGCAAGTAGGCGGCCTGTCTCCCCAATGTAGAGGAGGCCACATCGGGTGCAGCGGTCTCCCAAAGCTCTTTTTTTCATATCTTTACTTCCAAGTCTGATTCGCCCATCAGTCCTGTGCTCAATCATCTTCATTATCTGACTTCAATTTCAAAACTCTCATTCTTCCATGACCTTGCCGCGCCTCCATCTCAGTAACTTTCTTCAGCCTGGAGCATCTCTGATATCCGTGCATTCATCTAATTCTGACCTCTTGACCACTCCTCGGAGCAGACACGGTGGTTAGTACCGCTGCCTCACAGCGCCAGGGACAGGGGTTCGAACCCAGCCTCGGGTGACTGTCTATGTGGAGTTTGCACATTCTCCTCGTGTCTGCGTGGGTTTCCTTCCGCAGTCACAAAGATGTACAGGTTAGGGTGGATTGGCTATGGGAAATTACCCATAGTGTCCAGGGATGTGCAGGCTAAGTGGATTAGTCATGGGAAATGCAGGGTTACAGTGATAGGATATGATAGGTCTGGGTGGAGGGTCAGTGTAGACTTGATGGGTTGAATGGCCTGCTTCCACACTGTAGGGATTCTTTGATTCCTAATTTTGTTTACTCCACCGCTGGTGACTGTACCTTCATCCATCCCTAAGCTCTGGTACTTCTGCCTCATTACCTTTGCTTTCTGAAGATGTTCTTTAAAATCTACTTTGACCACGCTTTTGATAATTTGCCCTGATATCCCTTTAAATGACAGGACTTTGGATTTTGCTCTTTGATGCTCCCATACATTGCCTTTGGGTGCTTCTTTTTAAGTGAAAGGCACTATATAAATTTAAGTTGCCAGAATGAGAGGGAAGAAAGTCAGTTGAGAAACAATTATTAAGGTATATCTGAAAAATCAAGAGGAACTTTTTTTTCTGTTAGGGAGCTTGCTTCTGGAGCAGCAGCTCGGAAGATAAGCAAGTGAGAATTGAACTGTCTACTTGTACAAATTTATAGTCAAGCACTTTGCTTCTCTCACAGTTCTTTATTACAACAGAAGTGCTTTCTGGCAGCGCCAATTACTTACTCCAGTAATATGTACCAGCCTTTCTCCTTTGCTTGTGACCCCCTTGCTTCAGAATTCCACCAGGTCTCTGCAGACAGTCAGTCTTGAAAAGGGGCTTTGAATCTGCACCAATCAGTGTTAAACCAGAGCACAACCAGTTATACTTGCACAGCACCGGAATCGTTTCAGGGGTGGTGAAAGAATAGCCTGGATGGCGCAATTAAGATCGACAAAGTTTTCACAGGCAGAAATTCTGCCACAGCATCCTGACCTCAATCTCTCACCAGAAAGCAGTTTTGTCAGATTGCAAGCTTCCAGCCTTAACATGCAAAGCTTACCACTCTTCATTCCCATAACTATGAAGGAAAATAACGAGGTGCACTCAGACCTTACTCTGTAGACCTTATTGCCATGTCAAAATGGAGTAAGAGTTTATTATCCTCGTACTGCTTGCATTCATTCCCAAGTTCTGAAAAGCAGAAGAGATAGCACTGTAACCCTATGTAAGCTGCTGTAAAAATTCATGCATGGATTAACCAACGAAGCAAAATGCCAAAGTATTCATCCAGTTAGTAAACTTTTACTATCGCTGTGTTACACATGTGCACCCGGTAATTTTTGAATATTTTAATTATCCAGACTGTGGGGCTGAGAGAATCTTGAACACTAGGCTGTTGGGCAGTCACTGGTGTCAATAATGTCAGTTTGTAATGGTGCTCTATCAAGTTGAAATCTAGGTGTTGTCCAAAGTTTTCTGATGAAATGTGCAATTACCTTGTTAGTACTAAGTCACAGTGTGGGTCTATCAACACCAAACACAGGAATTGCTGGAGAAACCCAGCAGGTCTGGCAGCATCTATGGAGAAAGAAAGTTAACGTTTTGAGTCTAGGGTATGACTCTTCTTTAGAACTGAAATGTGTTGGAAAATGTTTTCTTATATACTTTCAATGGAGACAGAGACCCAATGCATTATGGGTTTCATTTATGAGATGAGGTGTCTCTGCTATGACAGCATTTATTGCCCATCCCTAATTGCCCAGAGGGCAGCTAAGAGTCAACCATATTCTGGTCACCACACGGCCAGAAGGATCTGGATGTTTTGGAGAGCGTACAGAAAAAGTTCACCAGGATGTTGCCTGGTACAGGGGATTCTAGCAATGAAGAAAGTTTGGACTGGGCTTGTTTTCACTGGAACGCAGGAGATTCAGGGCGTGGGGGCGGGGGTGGTGGTGGTGGAGGGGGGGTTGCGGCCTCATAGGTGTTTATGAGATTGATAATGGCATGGATAGAGTGGAAAGTATGAGGCTTTTTCCTGGGGGGACGGGGCAGAGGGAGGAGGTCAATTACCAGGGGGACACAGGTTCAAGGAGCAGGGAGCGGGGGGAGGTTTAAAAGAGATGTGCAAGGCAGGTTTTTCACACAGAGGGCAGTGAGTGCCTGGAACAAGCTGCCAGAGGAGGGGGTGGAAGCAGACACAGTAGCAACATTCAAGAAACACCTGGATGTATACATGAATTGGAAGGGAATAGAGGGATACGGATCCTATAAGTGAAGACAGTTTTAGTATGGAAGGGCAAAATGTATCAGCACAGGCTTGGAGGGCCGAAGGGCCTGTTCCTGTGCTGCATTGTTCTTTGTTCACATTGCTGTGGGTCTGGAGCCACATGTAGGCCAGACCAGGTAAGGATGGCAGTTTCCTTCCCGAAAGGATATCAGTGAACCAGATAATTGTACCAGTAAGAGTGAACCAGTAACTGATAATTAACAATAGTTTCATGGTCATCTTTAGACTCTTATTTCCTGATTTTTAATATAAATTCAAATTCCACCGTTTGGCATTTCACTATCTTCTACACTTCAACCAGGACTGGGGAAATGCCACCCTGGATACTGCTGCTACATTCTACATCCTTCGGGGAGCAGCGCTGATCCCTTCAATATTTGTTTTATTTCCAGATAAATGTTGATCGAGGGTCATACGTATGTAAAGATGTCTGTTGGAATTGTAAAGTCTGGCCCACTGCGACACTCATAAGTTGGTTGAGTTTTGCCTGTGAACACTGGCCTACTTTGGCTCCTCCCATGCTGTCTGCTTCACTATTCAATGGAATGAGTGCTGAAAGATTGATGTGAACACACAAAAAGTGTGACGTTTTCTGTTATGATTGTCCAAACCTTATCACCTGATAACAGTGTGACCAAGCAAGAACAGTTGGAACTCTGAAGAACAAAGTTTCTGCTCCCACAGGTTCTGCCATCTGCCCTGGGTGCTCTCAGCTGGTTGCGTGCCCGTGTATCTGTGCACTTGGTGTCGGTATTGATTGAGATGGTGAGTAGGGCTGTTGTCTCTATCTCACTGTGACACTGGTGGTAGGCTACATTCCCTCTGGGCTGCGACAGCCACTCTGACATTGAGCTCAAATGTTTGGTGTGCTGACATTGATCGCAGCATCAACGGCTAGTTCCGGAACTCTGTCACATGCGAACTTCGGAGGTCCACGCGGAAGACAAAAAGAATGAGAGGGAAGACTTGCTACTGGCCTTAGTCTGTTGCTGTTTCTTTCACTCCAGCCCATAGTATCCTGCTGTTGTCGAAACAAAGAAAACAAGAGGTCATTTGGCCTTGTAAACCTGCTCCACCATTCAATATGATAACGGCTATTCATTCAAATCAGTCCCCAGTTCCAGCTTTCTCCTCATAACTTTTGATCACTTTAGTCCTAAGAACTGTATTGAACTGCTTCTCAAAAAGATTGTGTTCCTCCCTAAACGTACTTCACCAGGTAATCCATAGCCGCAGACTCCACCTGCCTTTCTGTTCTTCTGCTGCTTTGGGAGTTGATATGCATGTCCCTATCACTATGTCCTGTTTGTGCTCTGACCAGTCACGTACAGCACTTCCTCATTGCTGATGCTGTCTCAAAGGGCCAAGTGGCCTACTCCTGCACCTATTTTCTATGTTGGATGGATGGACAACCTTCAGAGTATGTGACCCCTTGGCTGTTCTGTATCATGTCTCACAGGCAGAGCTTGTGGTTGGTGCTCTGAGGGTCATGTGGACTCTATCTTTTACGAATGTGTAGATGCTTCCGAGTGTCCCTGCAGTGAAAGTCCATGGCTGGCTTGCTGATTCTTGCATGGAGATCAGTTATAAATTGGGACAAAAAAGTTATGGAGCTATCTGAAAATGTCAGTAGAAATCTCAGTCAGAAAAGTCAAATAATAAGGACGCGGAATGAGAAACTGCAAAATGCCTCCTTCTCTGTCAGCCTTCGCATCTCTGGAAGAGACTCTCATTTCCAGAGGTTGTCTGTTTCAAAGAGCAAGTTCCTCACAACAAACTGACTGTTGAAAGGTGGCAGTTCTCCCATTTCATAAAGGAAGAGAAATATGACGGGCTGAATGGGAACATGATCTCGTGAGGACTTAGTAAATTAAACAGTGCAAACAGGGGTCACAGTCCAAGAATGAGGAGTGAGCCATTCAGGACTGAGATGAGGAAGAATTTCTTCCCTCAGAGTTGTGAACTTGTGGAATTCTCTCCCACAGGAAGCTGTTGGGGCCAGTTCATTCAATATATTCAAGAAGGAGCTGGACATGGCCGTTGTGGCTAAGGGGACCGAGGGGGGTGGAGAGAGAGGGTGGGAGTGGGATACTGAGAATGCATGATCAGCCACGATCATATTGAATGGTGCTGCAGGCTGGAAGGGCTGAATGGCCTACTTTATGTTTCTGTGTGTCATTTTGACAATGACCGTAGGCCACTTTGAAAGACAAACAGCTATAGTAAAATTCTTCAATTCCACCCAATCAGAAAATCATCCCCACCACTCAATTGAAATAAATAGATCAGTTATTGAGACAGAAGTTGAGCAGAATATTGTTTGAGCAGAACTCTGTAATGTTTGAGAAAATGCCATTCCTGGTTATACTAACACACTGCTGCTTTTTAACCCAAGTGAAATCACAATTTGGTAAAAGAAGTTTTCTTTGTTGAAAATGAATGAGTGTGAGTGATCCGGCTTCTCATTCCAGTTCCACCACCACCGCTCCCCCCCCCCCCCCGCTCCCATCACCATCACAAGCTGACTCTCTGTTCCTCTTCACCAAGGGACTCTCATTGCCTTCTCCCCATCATGCAACTCTCAACTCCTTTCCCTTCTCCCCAAGCCAACGTCTCCCTGAAAGCCTCATCTTCCCAGGCCTGGTCAACTCACCATACTGCAGCAGTTCAAGAATACAGCTCAAACCCACCTTCTCAAGAGGCTTACAGGGATGGGCAATAAGTACTGTCCCAGCCACATCCCACCGGTGAATTAAAGAAAACAGCTGTGTGCTGTAGGTAGACCCACAATGCCCTCAGGGAGTGAATTCCAGGATTTTGACCCAGCGACAATGATGGAACGGTGATCTTTTTCCAAGTCAGGATGCTGCGTGTCCTGGAGGGGAATTTGCAGGGGGTGGTGTTCCCATGTATCTGCTGCCCTTCTCCTTCTGGATGGAAGTGGTCATGGGTTTGGAAGGAGATGTCTCAGGAGCCATTGTGAATTGCTGCAGTGCATCTTGTAGATGTTACGCACTGCTGCTACTGAGCATCAATGCTGGAGGGAGTGGATGTTTGTGAATGGTGGTTCCAATTCACTCCAAATGTTTTCTGTTAAATGCAGTCAGGATTCCTGGTTCTCAAAACCATGGATGCAGTGAGTTCTAGACACCCGCCATCCTTCGGGTGAAACAATTTCACCTCAACTCTGCTCAGAAGTAAACAATGTAGGACTGTGGCCATTGTTCCAGAAAATGGGTGCAATGACAGAGGAATTGGCAGAGCTTTAAGGCACTCTCTATTAGCTGCTAATTTCATACTTGTTGAACTTGCATGCTTGACTGAGGGTGAGATAAGATTACTTTAAAAAAAACTCAATGGTGTAGCAGTTCAGGTTTCATGACAACATTTGATTGGTTTCAAACTTGTCATTTTTCTGTCTTAAATTTTCTGGATGCACCAAGATTTGAGCCATCGTCAGCTCCAGAGAATGTTTTTACATGAACTCTGAAGTATCTTCATTTATTGTTGTGCGTCACAGTGTTAATGTATACACACTATGGTGGGTAGTGTCAGTGCTGCATAAATCTCTCCCCCTTACAATCATTACCAGCTCAGCAATCGACAGCTTTGCTGACACAGAGAGCTGTATTTGCAATCTCACATTGTATATATGTTCCTCATTGTAAATAGATCAATGCTTGTTATTTTCAGTACAGTAAAGAAACTGAGGTTTAAATCTGCAATGTTTTAATCCTCTGATATTTGACTTACTTTGTTCTGTGGAGTCTGTTGATATTGCTGGAACAGAGCAGGACAGAGAAATACCAAATACAGTAACTGTTGCATTGAATTTGCCATGCTGAAGCCAGTCCAGTTCCAAAAAGAAGTTCAGTGTCACAACCACAAAGTTTACACCATAAAATATGGGAGCTGGAGTAGGCCATTGGGCCCACTGAGGCTGCTCCGCCAATCAGTGAGGTCAGGGCCGATCTGATCATCCACTTTCCTGCCTTTTCCCCATACCTCTTGATTCTGATCAAAAAGCTGTCTGTATCAGCCTTGAACACACTTAATGACCTCAGCCTCAACAAAAATTCTACAGATTCACTATCCTCTGGGAGAAGAAATTCCTCCTCATCACTGTCTTCACTGTATCACCCCTTACTCTGAGATGATGCCCTCTGGTCCTAGACTGTCCCACCAGGGCAAACAACCTTTTTGCATCTACTCTTCAAGCCCTCGAGAATCTTGTATGTTTCAATACGGTCGTCTCTCATTCCTCTACATTCCAATGAGCAGAACTCTGTAATGTTTGAGAAAATGTCATTCCTGGTTATACTAACACACTGCTGCTTTTTGACATGAGTGAAATCACAGTTTGGTAAAAGAAGCTTTCTTTGTTGAAAATGAATGAGTGTGAGTGATCCGGCTTCTCATTCCAATTCCCCCACTCTCCCCATCGACTCGCTGTTCCTCTTCACCAAGGGACTCTCATTGCCTTCTTCCATCATGCAACTCTCAACTCCTTCCCCTTCTCCCCAAATAGGCCCAACCTATTTACCTCTCCTCATGAGACAATCCGTCCATCCCTGGTGTCAGCCAAGTGAACCTTCTCTGGACTGCCTCCAACGCCAATGTATCTTTTGTTATATAAGGTGCCCAGTAATGTTTATAGTATTCCAACTGTGGTCTGACTGGTTCCTTGTATAGTTTTACCAAAACCTCCCCACTTTTATTTTACATTCTCTTTGAAATAATAAGCCAGTCAATGGCCACTACCTGAATTGAATAAATTCCATGCTCATTTGATGATGATTGCTTTAATTACTTGGCTAAGATTTTAGGTTTCCTATTTTGGGTTATTTATCACAGCATCTTCAGGGGGTGGGAGGTGGGTAATGATAGCCTAGTGGTATTGTCGCTAGAATATTAATCAAGAGACCCAGGTAGTGTCCAGGCGATGTGGGTTCTAAGCCCAGCACAGCAGATGGTGGAATTTGAATTTGGATTCATTAAGCATCCAGAATTGATCCATTGTTGATTGATTGTCGGTTCACCAACAAAAACTGAAATTGCTGGAAAAGCTCAGCTGAGCTGGCTGTGTCCGTGGAGAAAAATCAGAGTTAACTTTTCGTGTGGTGTGATCCTTCCTCAGAACCCACCAATGGGTTCACGAATGTCCTTTAGGGAAGGAAACTGCCATCTTTACCCAGACAAGCCTACATGTGACTCCAGATCCAAAGCAATGTGGTTGACTCTTAATTGCCCTCTGGGCAAATAGGGATGGCCTGCCCTCATCCCTGAATGAATTTTAAAAATCCATGAAATTGTTACAGTGCAGAAGGAGGCAATTTGCCCAATTGTGTGTGTGCCAGCTCTCTAAATGGGCATCGCTTTGAGCGCTGGTAACTCTGCATAATGTTTCTTGTCAAATAACTATCTAATTCCTTGTTGAAAGCCTCAATTGACCCTGCCTCCACCACACTTTGAGACAACACATTCCATACCCCAAACAGCAACTCCATGCAGAAGCTTTCTCCTGTATCTCTTATTTTCTTTTCTGCCAATGACTTTAAGTCCATTTCCCCCATCCCCTTCACCCTCTGCCCGCGCTCCTAATTCCCATGGATAAGAACACACATACTCTCTCTCTCTCTCTCTCTCTGCGGTCCTACCTTGGACAACTCCAGAGTATTTCTGTAAGTCTCATCATTCCGGATTGTAGGAATTGGCCTTTTGATATTGTGCCAAGAATGAGTTCCAGGATATAATTAATGAAGCAGTTCTTAAAATGCAGGGAGATTTAGTCGATGCCTTTTTGGGATAAAATGCAACAAGTCATTGTGGATTTGCTGGACGGAAATCATTGGGGATTGTCGTGTACATCAGGGAGAACCTGTTACACAGGATTTCCTTTCTAATGCCTTCAGTGTGAGTAAAAACCAAATAAGCAGGTAACTGAAAATTATAACCCGGCCACAATCCTTGGCAGGGCACGTTTCTCTTTTTAAGATTATCTGTGGCAACTAAAGACAGACCTGTGTGCCTCTTGCAGGTGCAAATTTGTGACAATAACCACCTCTTTTATCTTAATAACAACTCCCAACGTGTGAAACCTACTGCACTAAGACAGAAAGTGAATGTCGGAAATATGAGCTCATTCAACCCCACATAGTTAGTGTTTATAACACAGCGGTACCACGTGGTTGCTTTTGGTCAGAAGTAATTTTCCAGAACTGGCTTCCCTCCCATTTTTGCCCCCACCCTCTGTCCCAACCTTCCCCCTCCCCACTACCACCCCATGCTGCTTTCTGTTTTCATGTTGAATTTATCGAGAAGTAAGGATGAAGCACTGTCTGACTTTCCACTCAGAGCCCTGTTCCTTTTTTTTTGCACACAGCTCCCCAGAAGAACGCCAATTTGTGAAATTATGTGATAGAGTAATTAGCGAAAGCCAGAGCTTTCTGATTACTGCCATGTGCATTCATTCAAAGCATCTTAAACACTGCAGTAATACGCTAACAGGCTGCAGAAAGTGCCCTGGTTTATTTGTAAATAAGACTGCAGGAGAACCACATATGAAAGCACTCAAAACACTACCTCATGAATTAGTCACAGTAAAGCTTTTGAGATCTGTAAAATGCACATGTAAAATCTGAGCTGAAAAAGCTGCATGCCTCTTATAATATAATTAGGATCTAATTTACCACCCTTTGCACACAGATGTAATAACGTCTAGATATTTATTTTCTCCTTAAGCACATTACATGTACCTCTGCAAAGCAGTTACTGAATAGAAACAGGTGTGTGAATCCTTAATTCATTTCTTCACTATAAACACAGAACAGTTTAGAAGAAATATTTACCAAAAGGACGTAACAGAAAGAAATGAGAATGCCGGTAAATGGCATGTTAATGGACAGTTGCCCTTTACTTACTGATGGATTTTGTGACGGTTAAGTAAATTAAGGCAAATGCAAGAAAAATCAATAGCCATGCAGAGGCCTGGTTGAGGCTCATAGACTATAGACAGAATGACAGATGTTCTGCATATGACCTCGCTAAGAATTAATGCTTGTAGTACTAGGCACACATTGAACTGTTTTTTTCCTCCACAGAATTTTTTTTTCACTTGAACACTGCAAACCCATTGTAATTACCAGAAGCTCTGCTTCTAGCACTGCTTATGCAAAATAGAAATTTGTGGATCTGTTTTAATATATCAGAATCAAGACAAATTTATATATAGATATTTGTATGCCTGTGTCAAATTGCCTAAGTCCTTTTACTGATTCATTTACTGTTCTTTTGTGAACATTCTAAACATTTGACCCATTCAACTCTGTTGAAAATTGCTGAACTCCATCAGAGGGCAATCTGTTTAGCATGGTCATATGGCATTTGGAAAATCAGATGTTATGATTTCTTTCAGTCGAATATTGGCACTTGAATAGAAATGCCTGATAAAGTTTGAGTGTGTCTCCAGACATTCGACTGGATGAAAGTTCATGGAACTATTTACATGTGTGTCGGTGCTAACATCGAGTAACATGCCTCACATCTTCATGACTGCTCACTGTCTGTCCATCATGTCCAAGGCTCAAGTCAGGAGTCCGATGGAATACTCCCCACTTGCCCTGGATGGGGGCAGCTCCAACAACACTCCTGGCACCATCCAGGACAAAACAGCCGCTTGATTGGCGCCACAGCCACAAGCATCCACTCCCTCCACCACTGACTCTCAGCAGCAGCAGTGTGTACCATCTACAAGATGCACTGCAGAAACTCAGGTCCTCAGCCAGCACTTTCCAAACCCAGGACCACTTCCATCGAGAAGGTCAAGGACAGTAGATACATGGGAGCACCATCCCCAGCAAGTTCCCTCTGAACCATGCATCATCCTGCTTTGGAAAAATATATCACTGCTCCTTCAGCGTCACCGGGTGAAAATTTTGGAATTTCCTGCCTTAAAGCACGGAATGTTCCTGCAATTCACGAAGGTGGCTCACTGCCAACACCCCCAGGAAATGGGATTGGACAATAAATACTGGTCAATGGCTACTGGTGTCCATACCCTGAATGTATAAAAGAAATCCCTAATCAATTGGCACCAAGCCAGCCTTGTTCCTCTTGATATCTTTTTAGCTTTGTTTACTTCTTCAAGTTAGCTTCACTCCCTCGAGTTACTGATGCAATTCCTTGACCATGAGACCATGTAAAGAACATAGAGTCACGGAGATGTACAGCATGGAAACAGACCCTTCGGTCCAACCCGTCCATGCTGACCAGATATCCCAACCTAATCTAGTCCCACCTGCCAGCACCCGGCCCATATCCCTCCAAACCCTTCCTATTCATATACCCATCCAAATGCCTCTTAAATGTTGCAATTGTATTAGCCTCCACCACATCCTCTGGCAGCTCATTCCATACACGTACCACCCTCTGTGTGAAAACGTTGCCCCTTAGGTCTCTTTTATATCTTTCCCCTCTCACCCTAAACCTATGCCCTCTAGTTCTGGACTCCCCGACCCCAAGGAAAATACTTTGTCTGTTTATCCTATCCAGAGATGATTCTTTTCCAAAACAGTCCCACTGGAACTGGTATTGTCTCTAATTTCAATTTTGGAAGCAGCGCAGTAGAAATTCATGATATCTGTGTTAAATTACACAAGGGGGGGCATATGTTATCAGGACACAGAAACTGGTTCTGTTGTTTTGGGGAGCTTAGAACCAGGAGGGAGACTCTAATTTGCTGTGTATTCATTCATGGATTGTGGGTATCACTGGCTGCACCAACATTTATTGCCCATCCCTAATTGCCAAGAGGGCAGTTGAGAGTCAACCACGCTGTTGTGGGTCTGGAGTTACATGTAGACTAGACCAGACCAGGTGAGGATTGCATCAGATGAGATTTTCTCAACAATCAACAGCAGTTTCATGATCATCATTGGAAACTTAATTCCAGATTTTCAAATTGCCCTGTCTGCCATGGCAGGATTGAACCTATGTCCCTGGATCATTCCTGGGTCTCTGGATTAATAGTCTAGTGATAATACCAGCAGGTCATTGCCTCCCCATCTGGAAATAGAGAGAAATTGGAACTCTCTTCCTCAAATGGTGCCTTTATACCAAATTAAGTGTTATTCCTAAAACTGAGATGGGCAGAGATTTTAAAGGGGAACAGAAAAAAGATGGTATGGGGAGTGAGGTCACACAGCTGCCATGGTCTCATTGAAAGGCAGAACAGACAGAAGGGGTTAAAGAGCCCCCTTGTCTCCCTATGTTCCTGCGTCTTAGGGAAAGTCTGTGTATTAGCACAGCTGTGAATCGGTTCGAACAGGTTTAGAGTCGAGCACTCCTCCAAGGACAGTTGGCATGGGCAATAAATGCTGGCCGGCCAGCGACACCCATGTCCCACAAGTGAATTTTTAAAAACTCCTGCTTTACAGCATCAGGAATGGCTTGACAAATATTTAGTGTTACATTTTCTGCGCTCTTATAAGAAGGAGCTGATTGGAAGCAATACTGGGCATTTTCCGGCAAGTGGGAAAAGGTTGGTCTGGCTATTTTGAGCAGTAATTTGCTAATGACTATAATTTATTATGTATCATGACATAGGTGTGAAGCAAATAATAAAAGCATTTCTCAAAATACTAATTCTGGATGTGAAAAATGATTGCATGCAACAGAATTGAGTGAATACTCAAGGGCTAGATTATAATTTAACAGGTTGTTAGTAAATTCAGATAAATTATTATTTCATTAATGTACTGTAAATTAAGACACTTTACAATTTGCACATAACAATGTTTTCAATATCAAGCTAAACAGATTATCATTTTTTTAGAATTTATTAGTTAAGCTGTTACAGTTACTAGGTTGGATCCAATTTTTGGATATTTTGGGGAATTCAGGAAGTTCAATTTTGATACTTTGAGTTTCCCGTTTATGAGCCTGTAGTTAGAGTTAAGAGACCTCAGTGTCACTGCCAGTTTCAGCTGCCTACTGCATGTTTCAGCTTATTCCTGAAGCAATTCTTATTCAGCCCCTGTTCTCTTCTAGACTTGCAGTAGGTAGTCTCAAACATGTTGGAGCAGAGGAATGTTTAAGTGGAGCAGAAAAGCCTTTAAGCAGAACCGACCCGTGGTTTCGTATTCGATCCTTACCTCGCTGCCCCACCTTCTCACAAATTCTTTCTCTCTTCACACGTTAATCCCATTGCCGTTAGCGCCTGTTTTTACTATAACTCCTTTATCTAGTTATTTCTGCTGCATTTAGCTTCAGGACAACTTTTCCCAGACCCTTCTTTGCCTGAAAAAGAAGAAATCACTTGATGCTACCTTCCTACCTTGTTAGGTATTCCCCACTTCTCAGCTTTTTACCAACATGTGTAACTCCCCTGGATCACCTTTTGATCATATTTACGCCTGACTAATTAATGGGGAGAGAGCTCTGTTTATTTTATAACTACACTCACTGTTTCAAAGCAAATTGCATAATAAAGACACTTTCACTCTGAACCTGCATAGGAGTAGGCCATTCAGCCCCTCATGATTGCTCCATCATTCTATAATGGCTTTCATCAACGCCAAATTCCTGCACAATTTCTATATCCATTGATGTCAAGAGCAAGAAGAAACCAATCAGACTTTGTCTTAAACCGGCTTAATGATTGAATTGCGGTGGAAAATTCCATCGTTTGTATGAAGAAGTTATTCCTCATCACAATCTGAAAAGGCTTGTCTTTTATATTGAGACTCTATGCCCTTGTTCTAGACTGCAGAGCCAGAGGAAACATCCTGTTTACATCTACACTGTCCATCCTTTTAACAGCTTTCTAACTTTTAGTGAAATCACCAATGAGGTCTGGCTTGTGCCTTAAACCCCTTTTGCATTCTGTAAAGCTTTAAACATGCATTCTGAATGTTAACTAGTAAGTGCAACCCCACATTCTATCCATAAATAAAGTGGTTTTAATTTTCCTTTTAAAAGGTTTGTCAAACCCCTGGTTATTTATTATTTGTTTGTACGTGGGGTATGGGTGTTCCTGGCTGGGCCAGTATTTATTGCCTATCTTTAATTGCCCCTTGAGAAGGTAGTGGTGGGCTGTAGTCCACGGGCTGCCGATAGACCCTCAACATTGTCAGGGAGGGAATTCCAGGATTTTGACCCAGTGGCAGTGAAGGATGGGTTGGAGGGAAGTCTTCATGTTCTCATGTGTCTGTTGCTCTTGTCTTTCCAGTCAGTAGAGGATGCGGGTTTGGAAGGTGTTGTTCTCGAAGCCTTGGTGACTTACTTCTGTGCATCTTATAGAACAGTACACGCTGCTGCTACTGAGCGTTAGTGGTAGAGGGAGTGAATGTTGAAGTTTGTGGATGTGGCACCAGTCAAGTGAGCTGCATTGTCCTGGATGGTGTCGAGCTTCTTGAGTGTTGTTGGAGCTTCCCCCATCCAGGGCAAGTGGGGAGTATTCCATCTCACTCCTGACTTGTGTCTGTAGATGGTGGGTAGGCATTGGGGAGTCAGGAAGTGAGTTACTTACCACAGTAATCCTCGTTGAAAAATGTGTTGCTGGAAAAGCGCAGCAGGTCAGGCAGCATCCAAGGAGCAGGAGAATCGATGTTTCGGGCATAAGCCCTTCTTCCTGAAGAGGGGCTTATGCCCGAAACGTCAATTCTCCTGCTTCTTGGATGCTGCCTGACTTGCTGCGCTTTTCCAGCAACACATTTTTCAGCTCTGATCTCCAGCATCTGCAGTCCTCACTTTCTCACAGTAATCCTCGTCTCTGACTTGCTCTTGTATCCATTGTATTTATATGGCTGGTCCAGTTTAGCTCTGCTCATTAAATAATTTTAAGAAAGAAGTAGATTGATTTGTGTTTGATGAAGTCAGTCCATGATTACTGGGAGGTTGGTGAGAAGCTGGAGTTGACACCATGATCAGTCATGACCATATTAAACGGCAGGACCAGGCTCAGGCACTGAATGGCCTACTCCTGCACCCATGTTTGCAATATGTTTGGCCAAATGTTATGGCAAACTCTGTTTAATCAGTAACCGTAATAAGGCTTTCCATCTTGAAACCTTTAACAGGTTTACAAGGCAGCTTTAGGATGAAGCTGGTAGGGTAGACTCTGCTGTTGGATGTTTTACTGTTAGTGAGAAGAATGTGCCCAAATACAATCCTCACACAACTGTACATGTGTCACCACCAGGGAGACCAGCCATTGGACCCTGTAATGAAAGATCTTTAACTCTCACGAAACCATAGACATGATTGACATGTCTTGAGCACAGCAGGAACTGTCTCTCCAAACAAACATGATGATTCTTTTTTCATGTTTGTTTCATTTCTCTCCTTCACTTTCTCTGGTTGTGTTTTCTCATTGAGACTATGGAGGTTCTCAGGTTTTAGATCCATGCCTTTAATGGTGATCCAATTCCAAGATATGGTCAACTTGTCAATCCAGGTGGAAGTGAGATGACAGTAACCTAATGGTATTATCGTGAGATTATTAATCCAGAGACCTGGTGATGTTCTGGGCACTTGGTTCAAATCACACGATGGCAGATGGTGAAACTTAAATTAGCAATCTGGAATTAGTTTTCTAATGATGACCATTGTTGAATGCTAGGAGGAAAAATAATGTCTGGTTCACTAATCTCCTTCAGGGAAGGAAACTGCTATCCTTACCTGGTCTGGCTTATGAATGACTCTAGACCCACAGCAATATGGTTGATTCTTAACTGATCTCTGGGCTTATAGGGATGGGCAATAGATGCTGGCCCAGCCAGTGTTACCCACAAGCTGTGGATGAAAGAAAAGTCAATGCTTGATTGTATCTCTGTATTCTGGGACATCTAACAGCTGTGGTCACGTTGATAGTCACCAAAATAAAGATCTAATAGATTGGGTGTATTTTCAGTGTCATTGTGAAAGACGTATTTGCATGGCATTGTGCATTTTATGTAAGAAGCGGGCGATGTTCTTGAAAGGCTTGTCTCATTCTTAGCCTGTAGATCAATCAGTGGAGGATATAATTTCACTCAAGTTACCTCGAGGAGCAGGAATTGAAGATGTGCAGCTGTTCAGGTGGATCTCTTATGAACCAGACGTGAACCTGTGGATGTATTGCCCAAAGCAGTTCTTCAAAACCCATACCATTGAAGTGCAGAGTATTTTTGTTGAGCTTTCTCGTGGAGAAGTGATTTGCTGAATCACAATAGATTGAACAGAGATGCTGCATTTGCTCAAGCAGGGAGATTGGCAAGCCCGTGCTGTGTACCTGAGAGTACAGAAACCTTTCAGCCATTCACATCCACTTCCATTGCTATGGTGACCATGCACCACGACGAAAACTATTGTTGAGCGATGGACAGCTCTGTGTCTTGTTAATGCAACCAGAAGCCGCCTTGTTGCTGTGTGTTGGAAATGATGGTCATTGAGTTTGCACAAGATACCTACTGAGGGTGCCATTTCCTGGGGTCTCTGACTACCTTGGAGGGAAGTTTGTAACTCCATTGACCAGTGGGTGAAAGTTGCATTTTTGAGACATTTTTCCAATTGGCTCCTGTGTTTGACCAACAGTGTCCTAAATTGAAATGCAGGATGGGAAACATGCCAGTCTAATTGTCCTTGCCTCTGTGGTCACTCTTGATTATTTATCACACCCATGTTCACAGAGCAGTTCACTTCAAATCGCACCTCTTGTATTGAATTCGTGACACAGTTGTTTTGGCAAGTGGGCGCCCCCTCGTAGCCATGGTCCCCTGCCAACAGATGCTACTTGCTTGTGAGACTGACGGACAAGTTGCTTCTTTGACTTTGTTGCCCTCACCCTCTCCTTCCCCCACCCCCTCACCGTCCTGGATCGTTTGTCAAACTGTCCAGGCCATTGGGAGTCAAAGGTCACCCAGACTCCTGAAGTCATTAGTCGTTGGATGTTTATTGCTTGAGCCCCAAGTGGTCACCCGTAGCAACCTGGGCAAGGCATGTTGCCACCGACTTGGCAGAGAGTCGGTATCTTATACTGCCTGGACGCCACCTTCGTCTTACAGGGCTGCTCCTGGTTTTTTTGCCATGTTCAGCTTCTTTACCTGAATTTTACTCAACTATAAAAATAATTGGCCACAAACCCGAATACAATCCAGTTTAAATTTTGAAAAATGTGTTTCCCGAGTGTAAAAAAATGGACGTGACTTTGGGGACATTAATTTTGTTGTTCTTTGTGATGAATTCTAAAGCACGCCGCACAATTATTTTCATGACAGAAAAGAGGAGGAATGTTTACCGGTTTTACCAACAGGTCCTGTTAACTTTTATTTGTTCAAAGTTTTGCCACAATATTTTCCTGAATAAAGGTCTTTAGTAGTTCAAATTAGTCCAGTCACTAAACCTCATTAGTGCGCTGGCTTAAAATTTGCCAACATTTTATATGCACAGCGATAATATGTCCCCTTTCAACAAAAAAAATGAAAGAGCAGTTGGAATTAATGAGTTTATACTTACAGGAGTCACCAGAAAAAGGCACAGCTGAGTCAATTCATACAGTTTAGCTCCCCATTGGGCCCTAGTGCATCCCAGTCCCATAGCTTACAGTGAAAACATCATCAATTACAAGGCTGACAGGCCCCTGGGACATTGTATAAGGAGCTCCTCTGGGTCTATTCACCGTGGACCCAAACCTGCTGGCACTAAGCAACATTCATCATTTCCACCTTCATAAGCCGATTGAATAAACTGCAGGGTTGAATTATCAAAGAAGATCGATTCAGAAAAGAAATAGACAACAAATGATTTGATCAAGGGAACCGGCTGAGGTGTTTCTGGCTGGCTTCAATTACGCAGCCCCAGTAGGAAAGGCAAATGCATATTGTAAATTATAGCTACCAAGCCAAGACCTGGTTTGTATTTAACTAGTTAACTCTTCAAGTAATAATTTAAGGCCTTTGGCAAAATGAACAGATTTAGCAAAGAGAAAAGTTTGTTTAAAGTTAACATGGATATCTTTTACTAGTTCATAGATTGCCAACAACCTTAGGATATCCTGTTGAGGTAATGAAATGTCGACATTTATCTGTAGTAGAAATTATTCCATCAAATACCTGGAATTAATTTTCTTGTACATTAGCTGTTCAGTGTTCATAATTAATATTCTGAACCATGATTATTGGCGTATTTCCAAAGACATGATTTTTTTGGGGACTAAGAACGTGGCTTATCTTTCCTGACTGATTGTTTTACGCAGAGATTTTGAGAATTGTTGCTGGTGCAGTGTGCAAAGTAAACAAGAGATTGTGAGAAAGAGGTTTATCTGCAAACCAGCGCTGGTTATCATACTGTTGCCCCTCTTTCATTAGCAGCTGCGTGTGGAGAGTTTGCAGGCACTGATAACCTTCACGTAATGGCTCAATCAGACATTACAAGACCAACAGCAACAGGCATCACTGCCTGATCTGAGGGGGTGGGGAACTAACAGTGCACTTTAACAGTGAGGCAGATAGGTTTGCAAATTCAAACCAAATCCCATCCGTTCTGTGATCAGAAAGCCCAGATGTGACATGTACAGATCATTTCCACTATAACTACAAACGCTGTTACACACAAGAATGCAGTGACAGGCGAGCGCTGTGTGCCTTTGGTACATTAGGGATGATGTTGGTCAGCTCTCCTACATCAAATATGGCACAGACCTAATTGCAGGCAGTCCCTACCTATTTGGCTTTCATGGGAAGTATCTGTCCAGTCCCTGGGATCACTGCTGTGGTAGTGCATATAATTCCACAGTTTCAGAAAAGGAAACATGAGGTTACTTCTAGGACAGATAATTGAACGTTAATACCCATTGTCGTTTGAATAATATGTCAAGCTGACAGGGCGAATGAGCCTGCATCTGCTGATTGGCAATGGATGATAGCTATGTTTGTCAGGGCACTGGATGAGGCAGCCATTAATCACAAGCTGCCATCTTTGACCTGACACATCTTCTAAAAATGTACTATTCACGTGTTCGTGCAGTCTGGAGCTCTGCAAATACCAGACAGGGCTGCAAAATCACTCTCCTTCACAGGATTCTTATTAGAAATAGTGGAGAGGAGAAACGCCATTGCAGACACGGAAAAATGGAGATATGAAAGCACGAGGTGCAGAAATCAAGTAGAGAACATGAACTCCAACAGGATGATCTAAAAGGATCTAATTTTGAGACTGAGTGTTCCTTAGAAGTCAAACCAAATTACCCAGCATGGTAACGAAATTTCTGTACGATAACCTAGCAACTCGGCGAGCTAACCAACTACCTCACCCGAGCTACAGATCTTTGCAAAACCCTTAATTACTACTTAACTTCCTAAATCATGTTGCTCTGCACAAGCATACATTCAGCTAGTTAATGTATACATAAAAATACTCTAGAACAGTATTGTTTTGGAAAAATAATTACTCTGGCTGTGAAATTGATCCAAGCCAGCGTCATGAAAGACAGTCAAAGAAAACCAGAGGCTGATTTTTCAATGCACCAGTTTTATTGTCTATTGACTTGGAAAATATTGCCAAGTTTTAAAATATAAGTGATGTCAAAGTAGGAGATGGGTTTCCAAAAAAAGTTTGAACCAAAGTGTTCTGTGAACAGTGACAAACTTCCCCTCAAGTCTGTTTGCATTGTTAGTGTGTACCTGTTTCTTGCAACATATTTGAAAATACTGCAACTTTTGCAATAAAATGTTTGTGTTGCAATTTGTCTTTCCTTCTTTGCTCGGTCAGTTCAGAAGCTTTCAGGCCAAATTAACTTGTTGATTTCACAAACAGAATCTTCACTCTTAGATTATACAATTTGTTTCATTCATTGGACAAAAGGCCACAGACATCTGAAACATTAGCTGTTTCTCTCCATTGATGCTGCCAGACCTGCTAAGCATTTCCAGCATTTTATTTGTTTTATTTCAGATTGTCAGTGTCTGGAGTATTGCTTTAGGACAAATTTATAGCAGTGAGGTTTAATGTTATTGCAGGTTTTATAATCTGTGGACAACTTCAGTTTAGATAGTCACGAAATCCAAAGAACAGTGCTAATTCATGCTGAATCCCTCCATTATCCACGCTATGTGGTGCCTCCTGTAATTCATTTATGATTGGTAATTGGCTATATCAGTATCTGCTCGTTTGTTTTTTTTTGATGCTGAAAGTCTGTAATTGAATTGATTGTGTCTGTGTGTCAGAAGCTGTACACTGCCAAAAGCATAATGAGATGGTATTAATCTAATAGCATACAAATCGTAGAATTGACTAGGTGCTAAACAGCTTCTGAAATATCCATTTGTGTTGAGCTGTGAATGTGATGCATTTGAGAAATAAGGTTGGAACATTTGCAATAACTCCTTCATTCCTGAATTAAAGAGTGAGAGTATTAATAGCTCATTAAGAGTAAGGATGTGCATCTTTATTCTGAAATCCTACATTACCTTATTTTTCTTAAAACTGTGATATTCTTTCTGGAATTCCAATCAGTGTCCTCTAGGAATTGACCCCAGTGGCTAGTTTTCACATTGGTGTGTAAATGTGCTTGTTACCACTGGGCCATGATTGACACCCCATCCACCACATTAAACATTCATTCACTCCAACACTCACGCAAAGTTTCAGCAGAAATCTGGAGGTCGGAATCTATTAATGACCATGAAACCATTGTTGATTGTCGGAAAAACCCCATCTGGTTCAATAATGTCCTTTTGGGATGAAAATCAGCCATCCTTACCCAGTCTGGCCTACATGTGACTCCAGACCCACAGCAATGTGGTTGACTCTTAGCTACCCATTTGAGCAGTTAGGGATGGGCAATAAATGCTCAGCGGTACCCTCATCCTGTGAATGAATAAAAAGCAAATGCAGTGCAGCCTTGACAGCAAATCCCAAATCTGCATTCTCTACCTCCCACCAGGAGCATGGGACACCTTGACCTGCAAGTTCCTCTCCAAGTCTTGGATCTCTCCTGCAGTTCCACCACTTCAGTTGTACAGGAGTTTGGTTTGAATGCACGTGAACCAACGTGTATGGTTTCGGCCTTCTTATCTCAGGAGGATAATTGCTGTCATGGAGGGAAAGCAACCAGACCTGAGATGGTGGAAGTGTTCTATGAAGAGAGATTGAGCAAACTGGGCCGGTATTCTCGAGAGGTTTGAAGAATGAGAGGTGATGAAACACTGAAAGGGATGGACAGAGTAGATGCAAGTGAGATGCTTTCCCCAGTTGAGGAGTTTAGTACTGGGGGGCACAGTTTAAAAATAACAGAAAGGTAATGGAGGAACAAGACGAGAAGGATGTCATTTTTGCTCCCAGGGTGGTAAATATTTGCAATTTTCTACCCCACAGAAGTTGCATAAACTCAGTCTTTGAATTGTTTTTGAATCATTCACAGGGTGTGCATGTCTCTGGCTGAGGTGCAAAGGATAAAGGAGATGGAGTGGGTAAAAGCCATTGAAGTGTTCAGTGAGCCATGACCTTACCAAATAAGGCAGCAGGCTTGAAAGGCTGAATGGCTGAATATTTAAACCCTGGAACTAGCTGCCTGACAGCATTGTGGCAGTACCTACAGCACACGGGCTGCAGCAGTTCAAGAAGATAGCTCACCACCACCTTCTCAAAGGGACAACTACTTTTATAGATGCTCTTTAGAAAGCATCCTTATCTGGGTGCAACACAGCTTGGGAGGAAGACTGATCTGTCAAAGAATGAAAGAAGTTACAGAGAGCTGTGAACACAGCCCAGTCCATCACACAAACCAGTCTCCCATCCATTGGCTCCATCTACACGTCCCACTGCTTTGGGAAAGCAACCAGTATAATCAAAGAGGTAAAAACAAGGACTGCAGATGCTAGAAACCAGTGTGGTGCTGGAAAAGCGCAGCAAGTCAGGCAGCATCCGAGGAGCAGGAAAATCGACATTTTGGGCAAAAACCCTTCATCAGGAATAGAGGCAGGTTGCCTGCAGAGTGGAGAGAAAAATGAGAGGGGGGTGGGGGTGGGGAGAAAGTAGCATAGAGCTTCAGGGCAGAGGAGATGGCCTGAGGGTTACAGTGAGGGAGAGACTCACTAAGATTCTTGATTAGTGGTGCTGGAAGAGCACAGCAGTTCAGGCAGCATCCAAGGAGCAGCGAAATTAGTCCTGCAATCCATTTTTCTTATGCAGGTCACTTCTACTCCAGAAGAGATTCCAATGATCCAAAAATGTAAATCCCACTCCTCAGCCATGCATTTATTTCTTCTATCCTCCTACTGCTACCCTCAGTAGCTCGTGGCATTGGGAGTCATCCAACTAAAACTACCATTGGGGACCTACTTCTTAAAATTCCTGCCTAGCTTCCTATATTCTCTCCTTTACCCATGTGATGTGCAGGCTCAGTGGATTAGCCATGGAAAATGCAGCATTACAGCGATAGGGTAAGGACATGGGTCTGGGTGGAATGCTCTTCGGAAGATCGATATGGACTTAATAGGCTGAATGGCCGGCTTCCACACTGGAGGGATTCTATGATTCTAGAGTTGTACCAAAACCTCATGCTGCATTAAATCTGTAGTCTAAGTGTTGTTAAACAGTAGCAAGGCTTTATTTTTGTACTCTAATATCTGGACAATAAGTTCAAATTTTAAGATTCTGCTAGTTTCTTGACCAGACAAAAAAATTGGAAAACAGTAGTTTTGGTGTAATAAATTAAGAGAATTTATTATGCAATGACACAATACTTAAACAGCCAGTTGATACTTTGAGTCACACATAACCTTTGCTCTTAAGGGGAAACTTGGACAACAGTTTGACTTGATACTTATTATAGAGGTAAAAACAATGACTGCAGATGCTGGAAACCAGATTCTGGGGAGGCAAATTTCCCTTTGTGGGAAGGGAAATTGCGGTCTCTAAAGAAGGAGGCCATCTGGTGTGTTCTGTGGTGGAACTGGTCCTCCTGGGAGCAGATACGGCGGAGGCGGAGGAATTGGGAATACGGGATGGCATTTTTGCAAGAGTTAGGGTGGGAAGAGGTGTAATCAGGTAGCTGTGGGAGTTGGTGGGTTTGTAAAAATGGAGAGATCGCCTCCCTCCCGTTCCTGGACCTCTCCATCTCCATTAATGACGACCGACTTGACACTGACATTTTGCCCGAAACGTCGATTTCGCTGCTCCTTGGATGCTGCCTGAACTGCTGTGCTCTTCTAGCACCACTAATCCAGAATCTGGTTTCCAGCATCTGCAGTCATTGTTTTTACCTCACTGAGATTCTTGTAGAGAGAGGAGGAAAACTTCTTCAAGGCAGGCATCCTTGCAAGAGGATCCTCTCTCACTGCAACCCCCAGGCCATCTCCTCCTGCCCTGAAGCTCTATGCTACTTTCTCCCCACCCCCACCCTCCTCTCATTTATCTCTCCACTCTGCAGGCACTCTGCCTGTTCAAAGTTCGGGTGAAGATTTGTAGCTCGGGTGCTCGTTGTTGTGGTTCTGTTCGCCGAGCTGGAAATTTTTGTTGCAAACATTTCGTCCCCTGTTTAGGTGACATCCTCAGTGCTTGGGAGCCTCCTGTGAAGCGCTTCTGTGGTGTTTCCTCTGGGACAACACTACCATTATAGGGCAAGCCAAACAAAGAACAGCCAGGAAATTCCTAGAGGCATGGCACTCATCCACAAACTCCATCAACAAACACATCGACCTGGACCCAATATACCGGCCACTACAGCGGACAGCTGGAACTGACAACCGGAAGCGGCAGATTCAAACCACTATAAATGCCGGAGGAAACACCACAGAAGCGCTTCACAGGAGGCTACCAAGCACTGAGGATGTCACCTAGACAGGGGACGAAACGTTTGCAACAAAAATTTCCAGCTCGGCGAACAGAACCACAACAACCCTGCCTGTATTCCTGATGAAGGGCTTTTGCCCAAAATGTCGATTTTCCTACTCCTCAGATGCTGCCTGACCTGCTGCACTTTTCCAGCACCACTCTAATCTAGAATATAATCAAAGACCCCCCCACCCCAGTTATACCCTCTTCACCCTCTTTCATTGGATAGAAGATATGAAAGTTTGAAAACATGTGTGAACAGATTCAAGAACATCTTCTTCCTCGCAGTTATCAGACTTTGTAATGATTTCGCTCTCCGCACTTTCTCTGCGGTGTAATACTGGATCCTGCACTCTGTTCTGCTGCCCTGATGCACTTTTGAACAGTATGATCTGTCTGTAGAGCACACAAAGTAACACTTTTCACTGTATCTCGGTACATGTGACAACAATATATCAGTCAAATAAATTAATCCATCAATTAGGGGTGGACAGTCAATGCTGGCTTCCTTGGTCATGGCCACATCCTGTGAATGAATACATTTTTGAATGAAAGCTAACTGAGCCTAGTCAGAAATCAAGGCTTTGACCTGTATCAGAAGCTGTATCTAGTATTTCCCAGTCATGGCTATGATGACTGAGCCTTTATTTGGAAACTTGAAATAATCCCACAAGTCAAAATTCTAAATACTGCACCGGTTTCTGTGCAAACCAACAGTCAATCTGTGTTTACACAGACCTCATGACTATGTGTTCTTTAACAGTCCCATAGTTAGTATTGTTACCTTTTGTGCGCTGTATATGTGAATTATGCTATTTGAATGTTTAGGGTATTGATCAGTATTACAATTGGTCGAGTTTGCCAGAAATGTTTGAAAAGCTCTGCCAAAACTCCAGATATGTTTTATATATCAAGACATTTAACATGGTTTTGAAATCTTTTGACAGAAGCCCTGCTCCTTTGGGCTCGGACTAAAAAGGCCGTGTGATTGGCAGCTAGAGGCTGGCTGTCTTTGCATCAGCAAGACCAGATTAAATGGCAAACAAAGTTCAAGCAGCTAGAAATTCCCATGACTCCAGTGCTTCACAGAAACTGAATGTAAGGCATAACTCGAACCCTTGTCCAAAATATCAACTATAACTTCAACAGCGAAACAATCCCAGAGTGTGAAACACTAATCACAATAGTAAACCACGCTGCAGTACTAATATTCCCAGAACCCTGTTTAGTTCTGGTGCTACAAAGGACACAATGTGTCTGATTGCTCTTTGTTATTAATCTTCTTTCTGTTGTTTTAATTCCCATCCTGTGTTTCGTATACAGGAGCCAACTGCAATATTTTAACCGGTGCCTGATTAGATACTGCATGCTACCTTCTCCTATCCACTCAGAGCACGGAATGGAATTCAGTCCTGACCCTTGCACATTCCTGATTTTCATTGGTCCACTGTGACTTCAGTTACCTGTGGCCAAAGTGTAGGAGCAGCTCCCTGGGCAGCACTGCTGCCTCGTAGCGCCAGGGACCCGGGTTCAATTCCACCCTCTGGCAACTGTCGGTGTGGAATTTATACATTCAGTCTGTGCATGGGTGTCCTCCAGTTTCCTCCCACAGTCCAAGGATGTGCAGGTCAGGTGGATTGGCCACGCTAAATTGCCCCTAGAGTCCAGGGATGTATAGGCTGGATGGACTGGCCATGAAAATTGCAAGGTTATGGGGGAGTGGGTTTGGGTGGGATGCTCTTTGGAGCATCAGTGTGGATTTGATGGGCTGAATGGTCTGCTTCTTCACTGTAGTGAAGCTATGAAAGCTCCAACTGTCATTTTGAAATCCGCCTGCTTCCTATTCCTCCTCAAAGCTTACCTCTCTGTCCTAGCTATCAGTCTCAGTATACCCCCCCCCCTCCTTACATGGCTGGGTAGTATGTCACAACTTTGCTTGGTAATCACTCACATGACACTTCACTGTTTTAATGGTGACTCAGTGGTTAGCACTGCTGCCTCACAGCACCAGAGTCCCGGGTTCAATTCCAGCTTTGACCGACTGTCTGTGTGGAGTTTGCACGTTCTCCCTATGTCTGTGTGGGTTTCCTCCGGGTGCTCCAGTTTCCTCCCACAATCCGAAGATGTGCAGGTCAGATGAATTGGCTGTGCTAAATTGCTCAAAGTGTTAGGTGCATTTGTCAGAGGGGAATGGGTCTGGGTGGGTTACTCTTTGGAGGGTCGGTGTGGACTGGTTGGGCCAAAGGGCCTATTTCTACACTGTAGGGAATCTAATCTCATCCAAAAAATGGTGCTATGTGCAGTTGCTGATGAATATTCTGTTCAAGTAATGTGGGCATTGCTTCCCCAATCAGCATTTATTGCCTCATCCGTAATTGCCTAGAGGGCAGTTAAGAGTCAGCCACATTGCCATGGGTCTGGAGTCACATGTAGGTCAGACCAGGTGAGGATGGCAGATTTCCTTCCCTAAAGGATGTTAGTGAACCAAGCTGTTTTTTTTAACTAAATGATTGCTTTTAGCTCAGCTTTTCATTCCAGATTTTTATTGAATTCAAATTTCACCAGTTGTTGTGATGAGATTTGCACCTATGACTCTAGAACATGGGAGTCCAATGACATTACCACGACGCTACTATTTCCCCAAAGAGAAGCAATTGGCTTTTGTCTGTTGCAAAACACTTTTCTCTGCTTCTCTGTTGCTAAATCTCTGTGAGAGATGTTGGGATTTCCAGTGCTGAATTGTAAAATTTGGTTTAACAAGGCCATTATATGAAGACTGGCTACAAGAGACAATCTCACTGTCCTGAGGTTTTGATGTTCTTTCAAGCAAGTGGTTTGAATGATGTGCCTGCATGGGTTCCCCTAATGATTGCAGAAATGTAACACAGGCTACAAAAGTTGTAGATATGTTTTCATTTCACTCTGATGTTAGTTTTAATCCACAATGCCTTTCATTATGTACGTTGCAGTAATTTATATAGCTCACCATCAGCCTGTTTTTCTTTAAGCAAGATCGAGTGTCTTTAAGCGCAATACCTTTGCTGATTCTGTTTTGTTTTACCTGCTAAGTGTGCTTCAATTCAAGTCCCTACAGATATAAGGTTCCCGCAGCCTCCTGGCAGCCTGCTTCCAGCTGTGGAGAGCATGGTGTGGTGAATTGGCTTTGAATGTTCTTTACTCAAATAGGCAGTAATTACAAGCTTAAAGAGGTTTAGTCGTCCAGTAAACTACATAATCACCCCTGAATTAGCTTGAACTCATCAGTTGCACTCCAGCAAGTCCCAACCAGTGGTCCTCTGTGGTTCCTAGTGAACAGAAACCTGAGCAGCAGGTGTGGAATGGCAAGTTGCCCCTGAAATGCAGCCATTGCTAAGGCTGGTGATCCCTGAAAAAATGCAATTACTGTGCTGCAGTGACTTAGTGGGGAACACAGCTCTGGTAAGTGTGCTCAAAGTTTCAAGAAACTAATTTTGTGTACACTGACCACAGTCCCCCCTTCAGCAAGAGTGTTTTTTCTCCCCCCGTGGTTATTTGGATCCCCCATAATGTTTCTTTCAGGAACTCAACAGACAAGGGCTTGAATTCATATCTTATAGTCTGTAGATCATTGTGGAGAGGAAACTCAGGCTTCAGAAGTCAGTGCCTTGTTCTAAATGTAGACATCAGCACAATAGAGGCTCCTATAATTTCTACTAATTCTCAGCAACAGCCATAGCTATTCTTAGTGACAACCTCAGGCTTATAAACCTAAATTGAGGTGCCTGATCCAATACACTATCCTTGGTTTGCACTGTTATATATTTTTAAAAAAAGGTCCTGTATGTATTGTGCACCGTTCAATATGATTCAAGATTTTTATGTTTGCGACTTTTTAAAGAAAGAAAACATTCCTGGTTTGCAGGGACACCCTGGATAACTACATTTGGTTTTAGGCATTCTGTGCTCGCCCTATAGAGCAGGCAGAAAAACCAGTGTGAGAGAGAGGACTGAATCGACACTACTAATGCTGTATGTCAAGTGCCAGTCAATGTAGTTTGTTATTTCTTTATATTTTACACAGGACCTACACCCTAGACAGCACTAATAGGAGCAACTTGGTGGCATTCTGTGACTAGTTCACATTAAATGAGCCACTTCACAATCCCCCTCTCCCTGAGGGGACAAAGTTGACATTTGTGCCATTTGCTACAATCTCAGCATTTTCTTGATGAGGTCGGGGGTGAGGGTAGGTTGGGGGGGGGGGGGGCAGTTGGCAATTGTGAGGAAGAAGGACTGTCGTAAATGGGTGGGTGGGAGCTGTCTGCTTCATTTACTAGTCAGAGGAGTGACCATTCTGTAAAAAAAAGTGTGAAAGCCTCACTGAATAAAAGACACTGGCAGAAGATTGTGATTAACACGTCCAGTCGAACACTGACATTACTGACAGTAGCAAAACATTGCTGTCTTTTAAAGTGTTAATGTCATAAAAACTCAGAAGCATTGATGAGCTCACCTTAAATACTCAACCTTCCGATCACTTGACGCCTGGTCACATGGTGAAATTTGTTCCAGAGTCAAGGTAAAGGGATGGATTAACATGCATATCAGCCATGATCAAACTGACTGGTTGAAGAGGTGGAGGGCTGACTGGCCTTCTCCTGTTCCTGTGTTCTAACACTAGGTTAGAAATCTGGTTAGACTTCTGAATGGACCTCTCAAATCTAATGTCGATTTTGCTTTTTCTCTGCAGGCATAATGCTATATTCCTCACTCTGTTTGATCACCCTGTGATCGTTGTATGGTATGATCTGCCTGTACTGCACGCAAAACAAAACTTTTCTCTCTACTTAGGTACATGTGACAATAATAAATCAAATCAAAATCATTCTATTATTAGCTAGCAATACCAGTGAATTAACATCTGTGTATGGTATGCCTGTAGCATTTTAATGAAAGAGTGTCATGCAAATACATTATCATGTTTGTTGAATCAACTTTATATCTTCACTTGCTAAGTGCATCCATCTAATTGTTCTAGTCTTGCACATGAAACTTTACCATTGAGTAGTTGCTCAGCAGAAGTTGCTAAACAGATGATGAAGGGCTTTTGCCCGAAATGTCGATTCTCCTGCCCCTCGGATGCTGCCTGACCTGCTGTGCTTTTCCAGCACCACTCTAATCTAAACTCTGGTTTCCAATATCTGCAGTCCTCACTTTCGCCTAGAAGTTGCTAAACAGATTGCTTTACAGCAGTCAGTGCAGGAGATTGGATGCCAACCTCTGCATTTCACTGATGATTTTAAGGATTACTGTTTTCATTTGCATTTATAAGTTAGCCTTTAAACAAATCTTCCTTCCCCAAAGGCTGCCTGAAAGGTCTAACTCTGCTATTCCAGCAACTGGGCAGGAAGGAACCAAACCCCGCACCAGTCACCCAGCAAGTCTTTTTCTCTCTCTCCACAAGGGATCTTTGGAAATGCTAACAAGCAGCTAGGCTTCTGCGATAACCTCAAACTGTGTCTTTGCTGGCCATCACAGCCCTTCTCTCTCACTACATGGAAAGTGCAAATGCAAGGCGCAGGAGTGCATCTTTGATCTCATCCAGTGGGGAAGAAGCAAGGCACTTTTAACACTCTGAACCATTCTGACACACGCTGAGCACTGAACAGGTTCCTCCAATGTAATGAAAATCTGTGAAAAAAAAACTTTTTTTTGCTGTTGTTGTTATTGTGAGATGGAAAGTATCTATCTAAGCCATTACGTTCCAGAGTTTAACTCAAGGTCAGACTATATTAGTGTGCATCGGGCTCGATTGTGGAGGAGTAGGGCTGGAGGAAAATGGATAAAAGAACTTCCGAAATTGTTCTCCAACATATTTAGTTCAGCAACAGAATGCTGTCCCTGATAAGAGTTACGTTGGACAGTTGCCATGTTACCTCCTACTTCTTAAGCGTTCAAAGTGCCTGTTCCCAAAACATCTTACAACATCAGGATTTTTTCTCTCTCACTTTTTTTTAACATATCTTTTCCCCGCCCCCCCTCCGCCCCCCATCAGAGTCCTTGAAAGAGGGTTTTTTTTATATATATAAACCCCAGGGCCATCTGGCTGCAGTTATTCCACAAACCCTTAGTGCAGGAGAAGGGGTCGCATTGAGTGAAATTACAGTTCGCTGGCCTACATTGGGGGGGGGGGGGGCTGGTGAACAACAGTCTGCCTCCCATTATCACAGCTGCTGCCTCTGCACAGGATTGTTTTGCAATGTGCTGCAGCGATTACATTGTGCTGTCACAGAGAGAGAGAAAGAGAGAGAGAGAGAGAGCAGCCAGTGAGGGAGGGAATGTTATTGATATTTGCTTACAAGCCGAGATAAGATATAAAGCTTGTATCACTGTCCTGGCATCCACATTTTGCAGACTGCGGTGGAAAATTTGATGAAAGGAGTACATTTGGACAAGGAGTATCATTAAGATAGGAGGACTGGAAATTTTCCATCAGTACTTAACTGCCTTTGTTTTCCCATCATTACTGGACTGGGGGAAGCGCTCCCTCGTTATTCACTAAAAGACATTTCAAAAATAGCACAGTAGCGTGACAATGTCTCTTAGGAAAGCTCGCGCCTTTTGAGTACTAAAAACACTAGTTTGGGGTTAGATATATCAGTGCTGGCATTTGTTAACTGGTCCATCCTAGTTTTCAATTATCCCTCGAGTGAGTTCAGATTACTTTGCGGAAGCGTTACTGGACCCTCTTGCTTTCCCTCTGCACAGATGCTGCTGAGTTTTTCCAGCATTCCGCATTTTTGTTTCTGGTTTCCAGTATTCGCGGTTCTTTCAGGTTTTCCAAAGTGTTAATTGTTCATGAGCCAATGTGGAAGCACTGTAACCCTACCACTGTACATGCAACTCAACAATTTCTGTTAAACTGTTCCATTTACCAAGTTGATCAACAAGCTGAAAGTAGGTTCAGTAGAGATTCCAGCATTTGCAATAAATTTCTCCTTGATCACCAACCTGGGGCCATGTTATGTTTGGTTAAGAAGTAACACATTTCTCTGTTTTATTCTCTTTCCTGCGAACCTTAAGAAGTCAGAGGTCACACAGCACCATGCCACTCCCTCCGTGCCCAGAAAGCTTGTGATTTCAAACAAACCTCTTGGATTTTAACCTGGTGTTGTGTGACCTCTGACTTTGTCCACCCCAGTCCACCACCAGCACCTCCACAAAGTAACTTTAAGGAGCAACGCGCTTCTCTAGATTATTTTTCTCCTTGGAAACTTTTAAGAAGCAATGAATTTCTCTGCTTTATTCTCGTCTCTGCGAACTTGGTTCTTGTGGGCTTGGTCTCCCCAGCTCCTGCTATTTTTAAGGAGCCTCAGTTAATAAGTTAAAATAATGTGCAGTCTCAAATGGGATCTGATTTGTGAGGTTGGCCCTCATTTCTTTGACAGTTTGAAAATACTCCGTTGATCTATTGCATATAAACTACAAAGAGAAAAAAATAGTTTTGTTATTAGTAAGGATTAAAATAACACGTTCAAATTGGTCCTCCGATGAGGGCTGACCATGTTTAAACTGGTGCCCCTTCCCCGTATTATGGCTCTCCTGTGAGGCTCTTACTTGAGCTCATGTACTTTGTTGCTTTTTCCGACTGGAGTTTGAAGAGGGTGAGTTTGTCCAAGCAATTAAAGAAATATTCTACTTGGTAAGGCTCCACTCAGCTAAATGATGTCCAACCCTGGCTGCAGGTCAAACACAGGTCAAATAATATCTGAAACTCTTCCGCTAATAAACTTAATTGCTGTCAAGCTTTTGTGCAATTAAAAATGAACAGCTTAATTAAGTTTGGAGGGGCTACAGCTCCTGCAGTCTTTAGATTCAGCCATGCTTCATGTTAACAGAAAATTCCATCTCTTTGTCCTCTCTAAACATTTTCTGTTATATAGAGATACTCCAACTAACACTTAAATAATGTGGACAATCCAATTACGTAATGGGAGGTGTTGGCATAGTGGCAATGCCTTTGGACTAGTAATCCAAAGGTTTGAGCTAATGTTGTGGTTCTGTTCACCGAGCTGGGAATTTGTGTTGCAGACGTTTCATCCCCTGTCTAGGTGACATCCTCAGTGCTTGGGAGCCTCCTGTGAAGCGCTTCTGTGATGTTTCCTCCGGCATTTATAGTGATTTGTATCTGCCGCTTCCGGTTGTCAGTTCCAGCTGTCCGCTGCAGTGGTCGGTATAT
>NC_057718.1:103447945-103485319 GCF_004010195.1 Chiloscyllium plagiosum | reverse complement strand
CGGTATATTGGGTCCAGATCGATGTGCTTCTTGATTGAATCTGTGGATGAGTGCCATTGCCTCTAGGAATTCCCTGGCTGATCCACAGACTCGATCAATAAGCACATCGACCTGGACCCAATATACCGGCCACTGCAGCGGACAGCTGGAACTGACAACCGGAAGCGGCAGATTCAAACCACTACAAATGCCGGAGGAAAGATCACAGAAGCGCTTCACAGGAGGCTCCCAGGCACTGAGGATGTCATCCAGACAGGGGACGAAACGTCTGCAACACAAATTCCCAGCTCGGCGAACAGAACCACAACAACGAGCACCCGAGCTACAAATCTTCTCCCAAACTTTGAGTTTGAGCTGATGCTTAGGATGACTAGTGGGATTTCAATTAAACAATCATCTCAAATTGAAAGTTTGCCTCAGTGATACTGACCAGGAACCTATCCTCAAATGTCATGAAAACCCACTTGGTTCACTGACGTGCTTCAGGGAAGGAAATTTGCCATCCTTACCCAGTCTGGCCTATGCGTGACTTCAGACCCACAGCAATGTTGGTTTGATTCAATTCGATTCGATTCCCTATAGTGTGGAAACAGGCCCTTTGGCCCAACAAGTCCACACCAACCCTCCAAAGACTAACCCACCCAGACTCATTTCCCTCTGACTAATGCCCCAAACACTATGGGCAATTTAGCATGGCCAGTTCACCTGACCTGCACATCTTTGGACTGTCGTGACTACTTTCAAAGATAGTTAGGAATGGGCAATAAATATTGTCTTTTTCAGCAATGCCTGCATCCCATGAATGAATGAAAACAAAATATGATGAAAGCCGAACCTTCAAATAAAAGCAACATACTGGAAATCTGAAGTAAGAAGAGAATACTGGAGATATTCAGCAGGTCTGGCAGTGTCTACGGAGAGAGAAACAGAGTTAATGTTTCAGGTCCTGTGCGACTGTTCTACAGAACAGATCATATTGGGTGCAGACCTCAAACCTGCTGAGTTTCTCAGCACTTTGTGCTTTTTTTAATGAGAGTTCTTGAATGGTGCATATGTTCACAATGTACTCCGGCAATGTTTTAGATGCTTGCTTCCCCACAAGCCCTCCCATCTTAATCCTGTTTCCCATGTCATGCAGCAAGATAAAAAGAACACCATGGGTGAGATCCCAGGGTTGGTGTTCTTACAGGGGAACCCCAAAAGTGAGATACTCAGGTCAACCTCTGACCTGATGGAATTGCCCATCTCAGCCAATCAGTGGTTGTTTCATGTGACATGTCAGTAAGTGGCTGTCCTGTGAGAGAGAAGGGGTTCAGAGGGTCAGCCACACTTGGACCAGGGGCATGGGTCTCACTGTGGACCAGTGTAATTCAGTGTTGGTTTCAAAGCACGATCTGGACTGGAGGGCTAGACCAGCAGGAAAGTAGAGAAATCTGTGACCGTCTCCCTTCAACGGCAGCTTCACTGGAGGCTCACTGGATGATGTTACTTAGTATGGTGACGAAACATCTGAGAACAAACCTACCAACTCAGTGAGCAAACCTACAACCTTCTTTTCCCTTTTAAACAAAACCCAAAGGTCCACCTTCTGACCTTGCAGCATGTGTTGGTGACTGTAGGGTACATACCTCGTTTGATCTCTGCATCTGCCGGTGGTGTAGCTAGGCTGTACCATGAGCTTGTACATATCTTTCAATATCCTAATCATAACGTTTCAGTGTTAAACTGTTATCGCAGATAATTTGGTTCATCCCGATTCACAGCTTGTTTCAGCTTTGCTAGATATTGGAGAATGAAAATCAGATTAAAGGGGTGGTTAGAACTATTTCCGAAACTTGATTGAAAGGTGTCTGATACCACTCTTACCAAGTAGTAATCTCACATCCTGCTTCACATTCAAAAAAAAGGATAATTGTCCAGAATGTCAAATGCCATCAATGACCTCTTAATGTACATGGAGCATTTGATGTGTCTCAGTGATGGAGATATGAGGCTGCACAGCAACTTCATGGTCTGGTAACCATTTCTTTATTGGCACAGTAACCTTTTCAGCTCCCTTTGCAAAAACGCTGGCTGCAGCATGCAATAAGATGTGGAGCAAGGTCTCAGAAGTTGTGCCGTGATGTTGTGAAGTTGCCATAAATAACCAGTCACCTGGAGCTTTGTATCGATCAACTTTCTTTATCGGCACTCTGATCTAAACAGAGCAGGCCTTGGGAACAGCAACAGTCCATTCTTACCTACAGAAAACACCCTAATTCCTACAGCAGCAAGGGTTTAATTGTTTGTGTCTTGTCTTTTTATGACCTAAGGATTAAAATATATGAACAAGGCAGTCAGCCATTCAGTCTCCCCCTGCCCTGAATCTGATAGACCATTAAATAAGATCATGGCTGATCTCAAATCCACATCCCTGCCTGTCCCCAATAAACTTTAACCCTCTTAGTTCTCAAGAATTTATCTCTGTCTTAAAAAGATTCACGGACTCTGCTTCCACCCACATTTGAGAAAGGGGGTTTGAGAATTCCAAGAGAAATAAATTCCGTCTCCATTTTAAATGAGTTACCTCTCATTTTTAAACAGTGAACCATAGTCTGAGATTCTCCCGAAAGAGGAAACATCCATCCTGTCAAGAACACCGCTAGGGCCCTCCATGTTTCAATCAGGTTGCCCCTTATTCTTAAACTCCAGTTGATACAAGTCTTGCCTGTCCAACCTTAACCCTCATAAGACCACATTCCAGATGTCTGTCTCACAAACCTGCTATTGGCTGCTTGTTGCATCCTTTGGTAAAAATATGCCTTTTCTGTTTTCATGTTTCTAAGAGGTGCAGCAAACCGTCTTAGCAACTTTAAATTGCAACAATACACCATTATAATGTTCAAACATAGCTCTTTAACCTTTTCCCTACCACCTCTAGACTCCATTGTTCATAAGAACATAAGATGTGGAGGTGCCGGTGTTAGACTAGAGTGGATAAAGTCAGAAATCACACAATACCAGGTTATTCAAGTGAACCCAATATGAACATAAGAAATGGGAGCAGGAGTAGGCCATCTGGCTTGGTAAGCCTGCTGCACCTTTCAGTAAGATCATCGCTGATCTTTTTGTGGACTTAGCTGCAGTGATGTCTTGGTCAGACACAAACCAGAATTCAGATGGAATGCCATTCCTTGTATCCCGACTTGCACTTGAGTCCTGTTCAGTCATCAAAGTAGTGCGCTGTCTGATCTTTGTCGGATCTTACCCCAATGAAACTGCAACGTAAAACTTCATCTCCAATATCTCCATGGCCTCACCCCTCTCCGAGAGCTTTTCCATCCCCACCACTCTCCGAGCCCCTTGAAGTCTGGCCTCTTGCACGTCGTGATTTTTTTCTGACAGAAGAATTTGTATTTGTGACTTTGGGAATTCCCGAAGTGTGTTGCAGCCAGTTGAATACTTTTAAAATGAAGTGACCAGTGTAATGTGAGAAACACAGTTGCACACAGCAAGTTCCCACCAACACAACATGGAAATAACCTAGTTCATTGATCCCGCAAGCAATATCACAAAAAAACAATGTTGACCAGGGCACTGGTGGATACTTCCACAGCACTTCTTCAAAACAGGACCTGTGGCACCTTTGACATCCACTTAAGAGGGGAGCTTGAATTTTGGTTGAATGTCTCATCTGAGAAACAGGACCACTGACTCCCTCAGTACTGCACTGGAATTTCCACCATTGGAGGCCTGGTCTTCAGTCGCACCTCCATCCCTGTAACCCTCGACCTCCCTCTGGCACTCCTGCAAACCTACTTTTTTGACCATGCTTTGGATCCTCTATTCTATCTCCTCAGTGTCATATTCCGTTTGGTGATTGTTCTTGTGATGTACCTCATGGACATTGTGCTGTATTAAAGCTGCTACATGAATGCAAGCTGTTGTTGACTTGAAGCCCAGTTGTTCTGAGCAGTCTCTTTTCTTTACAGTCAGTGGCAATGTTGACACTGACACGCAACAGAAATAATTTTTCATTGGTGCGTTTCGCTGAAGCCCACTCTCACTTTGCAACAATAAGATGTGAGACAGACATCTGGAATGTGGTCTTATGAGGATTTTTGTGAAGCAAACGTATTAAGGAATATGGACCAAAGGCAGGTATATGGAGTTAAGTCACATATCAGCCATGATCTCATTGAATTGAAAGGCTTGAAGGACCGAATGGCCTCCTCCTACTCCTATGTTCCGAATGCAAATCCATTCAGTGTGATTTGCTAAACATGCGCCTTTGTGCTCTTTTATGAATGAGCAACTCCTCATGGTGAGCAAGAACAGACTGATCAGTCAGTTTAGTCTGGACACACATGCAGGGGTGAAAAGGGGTTATGCAGGTTTTGTTATTATTGTTGGATGACTCTTCACCAGGACCATGAGCGGACCCATTTGAGAACAATCCCAACAGGGCAACAACATTACAACACAGTCTGCACATTGGCCTACTCGTTAATTTGTATTGTAAGATGCAAAGTTAATTTTGTTTGCACTCCTAATGCATTACTGCTTTCCCAGCCGTCTATGACATAACCATTCTCAAATTCCCATTCGAATCGATTGTTTGCAAATAATTAAGCTTTTAAGAGATGGAGGTTTGTACACGACAAATTAGAGGTTGTGATCATTATAGATCAAAGAATGCAAATTTACCTGGATAGTGTGAGATGGCTCTGGTGATTGAAGTGTATTTGACTATAAATATTTTTGCTAAATACTTAGGGAGTCATGGTTGCATTCTGGGGACCATGAGAGAAGCTGGTGTAAGCAAGGTGTGGGGAGGGATAAAACATCCAGGACTAGAGCTTTGATGCAACTCTATAAAGCAGGATTGGAAAGAGACAGATACCTTCCATGTTTAAGAATGAATTCTCTGTTGTGTAAAAGAGTTGGCAGTTTTTGAAAAGCTGTTGTTTTGCTTATCTCCGGCTGATGACGTGATGTCGGCCAGGGTCTAGGATACAGCGTTTTCCCTCTGCTTGTGGTGAGAAGCTGAAGTTAGTGGAATGCTTGTACAGTAGCCTGGCCTGTAGCAAGCTGGTTCATTATGAAGTCATGGGGTTCTATCAAGGACAGTAAGCCATTCACTTCTTTGAGTTTGACACAATTCACTGTTAAAGCCCTTTTAGTACCAATTCGATTTTTTTCCCAAAAATGGTGTATTCCTTTCCTTCCTGATATTTTGCTTCAAAGGTTGGGGGTTAACTGTGGGAAGTCACGATTTTCATGTGATTAGAGCAATTATTATGACTTTCTAAATCTACAAGCCGTCCTTGGCAAACAACAGGCACTGCATTAAAGAACAGATCAGCTGATCTCGGGAGTTTGAAGTACCACAAAATGAAATCTTCCTGTATTTTTGCTGATATTATTAGCGTGGGCTAATGTTGTTTTGTCATTTAACTTAAATCCCAGCATTGACCAATGCTACCCTTTTTAAAAAGAACCACCAAATACTTTGCATTGCAGACCAGAGACAGAATTCTTGAAAGTCAATAGCTGGAGGCAGTGTATCAATTAACGTTTAGCACGTCAAATTAGACTCCGTTCATAGCAATTACCTAAAAAACCAAATCACATGAATAGTAACAGATTTGAGAACAGTTATTAAATAATAAACAAGGGGGATTTATCTATTTTGGAAGTAGAAAGTGTCAATTTTGGCTTAAAACAAATTAAATATCTCCTCAGAAAGGAGATTTTAGGCAGGAGATTATTATTTGTCCATTATGTTCATTGTTTCTGTTGAAATGGTGTGGATCATTGCCTATATCTAGATTCATGGCTTAGCTCCTTTTTTTTAGATTAGGTTCCCTACAGCGTGGAAACAGGCCGTTTGGCCCAACAAGTCCCCACTGACCCTCTAAAGAGCAACCCACCCAGACCCATTTCCCTCTGACTAATGCACCTAACACTACGAGCAATTTAGCATGGCCAATTCACCTAACCTGCACATCTTTGGACTGTGGGAGGAAACCGGAGCACCCGGAGGAAACCCACGCAGACACGGGGAGAATGTGCAAACTCCACACAGACAGTCACCTGAGTTTTTGTCAAAATGCAACAATTTTTAAAATTTTCCCAAAAGACATTGAGACATTCTCAGGCCCTCAATGTATATTCCAAAATACCGTCACATCATTGGAAGTTTAAAGGCAGCGGTTTGAGACACATCCTACTTTTCTGAGTTCAGTGGCTTTTTCAAGAAACTGCAGCTACCTCAGAATCACTTTCTGGGAACAGCAGACTACATATCGGTGGTCTGAGGCTGAATACCTGGTGCTCTTTAGGAATTAATTCAAGCTGGGCGCTACACTGAGTTTAATTTTAATGCTGCCATTATGGTGATAATGTTTGCAGTGTAAAAGGTTTTACAGTGTCAGACCACAGGGCACTTTCTGCTAACACAGCAAGGGGTGACTGCTTAGCCGTTGAATGAGGACTCAGTTTGCCAGTTGGCACTATAAAAGGCTTTACTGTGTTGTTCTGGAATTCTTTAAAAACAATTGTTGAAAACATAAGCAAGAGATTTTCTTGCAAGTCAGAAGATCACCCTGCAAGTCTGGCCTATTTATAATTCTGAACAATTATGAAGTAGATCTATGGAATATATAAAATACTCTACTCCAACATTCTTGGAAAAGACCCTGATAGAGTTCCAATAAACACAGTGTTATTTTTGTAAGCAACAGGAAACTTAACAGAATCCAGCAATCTGTACGACATGAGGTAATGGAAATGTGAAGAAACAGTGCTGGAATTAATTGTTGTATCTGACTATTTATTGACTAAACTAGAAAAGGGTTGGAAAGACTCTAGAGTTTCTTTCTAATGTTGCCTTTCAAAGCCTAGTGATAAAGAGGAGTCCATTGCCTAAGGCTTATTATGTGATGTCAGTGTTTATGAGGTGGCGATAAAGCAATTTCTTTCAGAAACTATAATGTCTCAAAAGGTTTTTTTTAAATTCATTCATGGGATGTGGGTGTCATTGCAAGGCCAGCATTTGTTGCTCATCCCTGATTGCCCCTTGAACTGACTGTCTTGAAGGGAGTGGGTTGCGAGGCCAGTTCACAGGGTAGTTTAAGAGCCAACCCCATTGCAATGGGTCTGGAGTCACATGTAAGCCAGACCGAGGCAAGATGGTAGATGTCCTTCCCTCAATGAGATTAGTGAACTAGATGGAGTCTTACGACATAGTGAAGTTTAATTGTTTGTGTGTCTACCTTTGCACATACCTCTGCACAATATTGTATTCCTTTTTGCCCACTGCACCTCCATTGTTCACTCCTTCATGGTTTCCTAGGAGTAAACATGTCCTGAGTATGTACTGTCAGTCAGTTTGGTGATTCAATTTCATTAATTGAATTCAAGATCCATGATCTGCTGTGGTGGGATTCAAACCCATGTCTGCAAAGCCTGGTCCTCTGGATTACACTGCTGTCCCCTGTTTTTAAGGAAGATACTGTTTGATCTTGCATAGATTGCTGAGTTTTTTTCTGCGTATTATACCAATATACTTTCATATGTTTTACAAGGTAAGCTAAGAGAAACTTGGTTCTGAGGAAAGGTCACTCGATCTGAAACGTTAACGCTGATTCCTCTCCACAGAAGCTGCCAGACTTGCTGAGCTTCTCCAGCAGTTTCTGTTCTTGTTAAAAAAAAACTGGTATTTGTATAGCATCTTTCACATTCTCAGGACTTGCTAAAGCACTTCACAGTCAATGAAGTGCTTTCAAACTGTAGTCATTATTTCACTTCAGCCAATCAATTTTTGCACAGCAATAGAGAGCAATGAGATAAATGACCCGATTGTAGCAGTGTCAATTATGAAGAATTACTGTCTATTTGTAGCACAGGATTAGGCCATTCAGCCCTGAGGGCTCATGGCTCCACATGAATCTCCTTGAAGCCCATTGATGAGTTACAAAGTTCAGTACTATCTGGGGTAACACTGGTTAAAGCTAGATGATTCTGACTGGTGCATTGCTTTCAGCTTTAAAGAACTTGTAGCTCAAATAAAAAAGAGCTAATGCTAATTAAAGCTAATGCCAGGACAGGAAAACAGTTAGAAAATAAGAACATAAGAGCTAGGAGCAGGGGTAGGCCGTCTGGCCCATCAAGCCTGCTCTCCCATTCAACAAGACCATGGCTCCACTTACCCGCACGCTCACTATAACCCTTAATTCCTTTACTGTTCAAAAATCTATCTATTTTTGTCTTAAAAGCATTAAACCTTGAAGCCTCAACTGTTTCACAGGGAAGGAAATTCCACAGATTCACAACTCTCTGGGTGAAGAAGTTCCTCCTCAGTTCTGGCCTAGCTCAGTTGGTTAGACATCCAATGGTGGTTCAGGATACTGCTGACAATGTGGGGATTAGTTCCATTCTGACTGGGATAGATTGTATGGGATTCACTTGCCCATACAATCTTGGAATAAAAACAGAGGTTATGAAGTGGCTCGGAGACCCTGGAGGAATTGAGGGTGGGTGAAACATGAAGAAGAAAGAACCATCTCTGAGGAATGCACGAAGCATTCGCAACAAAATGAACAAATTAACGTCTTGGAGTGGATGCAGTTTAATAAAGTCTCTCAAAGATGTAGTTGCAGAGAGACGAAGCTTGAGAATGAAGAATTCCTGGATTTTCAGCAAAAAGGGACAAAGGAGGAGAGGTAGCTGTAAGAGTAAATCTTGGGATAAAGACAGTCAAGAGAAAGGGTCTCAGCTCAGAAAATCAAGGCATAGTATCAGTATGGATGGAGCTAAGAAGCAGCTAGAGGACAAAGAGCTTTGGTGGCAGTAATGTACAGGCACTCAAGCAGTAATTATGAGCACAGTATGAGTGGGGCACATGACAAAGACAATGTTGTAACCATGGAAATTGGACTGAACTATTCAGGGTCAAGGGGGATGTACCCGAACCCAACCCCACTCCTTCAGAAGAAAGGGAGTTAAAAACTCACCGGATTTGACAGAAAGCAGTCTTAACAAACTGTCTGTCAGACCTCATCGGAAAGAAGTCCCATGCCTCAATTCTGGCCTGGCTCCTACAGGAAAGATGTTGTGAAACATGAAAGGGTTCAGAAAAGATTGACAAGGATGTTGCCAGGGTTGGAGGATTTGAGCTACAGGGAGAGGCTAAGTAGGTTTGGACTGTTTTCCCTGGAGCGTTGGAGGCTGAGGGGTTTACAAAATCATGAGGGGTATGGATAGGGTAAATAGATAAGGTCTTTTCCCTGGGATGGGACAGTCCAGAACTAGAGGGCATAGGTTTAGTGTGAAAAGGGAAAGATTTAAAAGGGACCTAAGGGACAACTTTTTCACACAGAGGAAGGTGCGTGTATGGAATGAGCTGCCAGAGGAAGGCTGGTGGAGGCTGGTACAGTTACAACATTTAAAAGTCTTCTGGATGGGTACATGAATAAGAAGGGTTTAGAGGTATGTGGGCCAAATGCTGGCAAATGGGACTAGACTAATTTAGGATATCTGGTCAGCATGAACGAGTTGGGCCGAAGGGCCTATTTCCGCGTTGTACATGTCTATGATTCTAAGAGCTATGTTTCTACCTCAGACAGTGGAAAATAACCTCTGCACTTGCATCTGCGTTACAAAGCCCAGTAAATCAGGGCAGTGTTAGTCCTTACTTGCCACTTGTCTGGGTCATTAAAGGTCTCTATAAACCCAAGAGAGGTTGCCCTGGTGGACATCTTACTTACGCACTTGGCATATTTTACACGCCCCTCTCCACAGAAAATATGCCTGAGTCATATTTTTGGGCATATTTTCTGTGGGGAGGGGCTTGTAAAATCCAGGCCATAACAGAGAGGGCATGTTGATCGAACATAACCAGTGCATTAAGTAACCAACTAGGGAAGAGGCCATTGTAGGTCCCCTGACAGGGGTGGGAGGCGAGGGGAAGATCTGTTTGACTGTGGTTACAAGCCAGAGAGTTGCGAGAAGTTTAGTATCCAGGAGAGAATGAATGAGAAATTGATGAGGAAAAGAACAGAAAATATTTGTCGAAATGGATGGTGAAAGAAATAGATTATGAAGCTTCCAAAGTTACATGGAAATGGAAAGAATTAACAACACTCCATCCTTAGATTCAGAGACATTAAAACAGGGAATAAGAAAGTGGCAACAAAACAAATATTTTATCATCAGCCTTCTTGATGGAAGACACATAAAACATTTCAAAAATAAGAGTGGACCATTATTATTTGTAAAGAAATGCACTAAAGAAATGATTGGGACTAAATATTCACCAATCCTCTGTATCTCTGAACAGAAACAGAAATTGCTGGAGAAGCTGGCAGCATTAGTGGAGAGAAAGAGAGAGAGAGAGAGCAGGGTTCATGTTGTGTCTGATTTCCAGCATCCTCAGTTCCGGTTAATCTTCTGGGCACAGAGGTTTGTATCCCCTTGCAGCTAATGGTTAAATTTGAATTCAGTTTTTAAACAGCTTCTCCAATGGTGACCACGAAACTAACGTCAATTGTTGTAAAACCTCGTCTGGTTCACTAATGTCCATTAGGGAAGGAAATTTGCTGCCTTTACCCAGTCTGGCCTGCGTGTGACTCCAGATCCACAGACTCAGATGGGCAAGAAATCCATGATGCCATTATCCTGTGAATGAATGAAAGAGAAATCCACAGGAGAGGGCAGATGAGTCTTTGCAATAATGTTTCTGAACTAACTGCATAGAGGCTGGTATCCTGTCATTAAATCACCCTTTATTTCAAAACTGAAAGAACTGCAGATGCTGGAAATCAGAAACAAAAACAAATTGCTGGAAAAGCTCAGCAGGTCTGGTAGCGTCGGTGGAGAGAAATCAGAGTTAACGTTTTAGCTCGAACAAACTGCACCCTGCACCCTGGGAATGCAAGGGCTTTCTCAAAAGTGCCACTGCAAAGAGAGGGAGTGGGAGAGGGAAAGAGATGCAAATCCGAGGAAAAATGGCAAAGGGGAAACAAGATGGAGAAAGGTAATGAGAGAGGCTTACAGAGATAAGTGGAGAGAGAGATGGAGGGAGAGAGTGGGAGGCACAGGTTAGAGAAAGAAAGTGAGAGGAAGAGCTGGGGAGAAATAAAAAGGAAGAGGTGGAGTAATAGATTAATAGAGAAAAGAAAGTGAGATTAACAATGAGAGAGAGAGAGAGAGAAATATGGAGAACTAGACAAAGAGAGGGAGGTTGATCGAAAGAGTCAAAGATCACATTGAGATCAAGAGAAATGGAATAGCTTTTTCCCGTACTACACTGTCACCGCAACAGAGAGCTTTCAGATAAAGCCTGTCAAAAAGTATGGTGCTGGAAAAGTACAGCAGGTAAGGAGCAGGAGAGGAGCAGGAGAGTCAACATTTCAGGGAAGCAGATTTTAAGGAGAATCCCAGATTTTAAGGATCTGGGAGAGGTAGAGAGCCAGCGAGGTTTCAAGAGGGAATCCCAGAACTTGGGACCCAGTCAGCTGACAACACAGTCGCCAATGGTGAAGCAATGGAGTTTGGGGGGAGCTGAAGGGATGATTATCAGAGATATTCACTGACCTTTGAGGGTCCGGGGGCTGGAGGGAAGAAAGAGAGAGTGAAGCCATGAAGTGATTTGGAAACATGGATTGGAATTTTAACTGGAGGTGTTGCCTAACTGGGTGCCTATGTTGGTCAGGGAACAGAGAGGTGATGAATGAACAGGACCTAAGGCAAGCTCAGGCCCATGGCTGCAGAGTCTTGGAGGACCTCACGGACGAATCCAGCTAGGTTGTTAATTTAGTGACAATGCAAGCTGAATACCAGGCATAACATTAGTATCTTTGCTTGGCTTGCAAATAACTGAAGAAAGTGTAGAAGGTCTTGAGGCACAATAGTAGCATAATTACCTCTGCTTCCAGAAACTCTGAGTACAAGACCACTCCAGCTCTTGCTGGCCATGAATTGATCATGGGCCAGACAGGTTGACTTGTCAGTCTGTAAATTCCTCCAGTTCCCTTAGTGCCTTAGCGACAAGATCAACAGAGTGTCTTAGGGAGCCATCCCTGCAGTAGACTCTGACAAAGCACCACAGTGTAGTGCCCATAAACGTGCAGGAGAAAGTGAGGTCTGCAGATGCTGGAGATCAAAGTTGAAACTTTATTGCTGGAACAGCACAGCAGGTCAGGCAGCATCCAGGGAACAGGAGATTCGACGTTTCGGGCACAGATTCCTGAAGAAGGGCCTGTGCCCGAAACGTCGAATCTCCTGTTCCCTGGATGCTGCCTGACCTGCTGTGCTGTTCCAGCAATAAAGTTTCAACCCATAAACGTGCACCAATGCATAAAGTCTATGGCCCCATTCTCAGAAATGAGGACAGGACAAGGTAGAGGCAAATGAAGAAAATGTTGAGTATGGTATATTCCTCAAGGTAGATAGGAATAAAAGCATATTTCAATTATCATAACAAAGATATCCAGCACTGAGCACATTGTATGCTAAAAGCAGCAAGTACACATGCATTTCCCCTCAATGTAAATCTGGACAGAATGCTCATGGATCTGCTCCCTAATACACTGGGTGTCATATAACTGCAGTCAGTGGAAGGCATCTTTTGAATGGGTGCATAGGGAGTTGACTTTTTAAAATGAACAAGTTTGTGGTCTCAGTGATTGCAGCCTCAAAATATTGACATGTGATCAGGCTGGGCGGGGATATCGATGCATGTCCAAAGATATTCAGCCTTGGACTGAATCATACCATTAATACTGTGCAGCATACAGTATAACTCTGGTCAGAGGTTAGACAATGCATTCTACACCTATCCCTCAGTCTCAGGCTAGAGTTTCGGTTTGATCTCAATATTGTGTTCTCCAATTATAGACTTGAGAGGAAGATCCCATACGTCATTCAAGTCAAAATCAGAAATACTTTTTTGAATGTTGCTTTGTTGATTAAAGATTTTAATATTTTTTGATTATTGAACTACTTTTTTCCCTTCTAAGGGAAAGCACAAAATCTTGTTATTTTTACTGTAAATATATAGTAACATGTAGTATATATGTGTGGTGCAGAGAATTATCCCCACTTCGAATCATGCATAATTCTTTTCAACACTAGCTCAGATTTCTGACAATGCATTAAATGCTATTTAAATCCATTTATTTATTGTTCCTGGGATTTGGGTGTCATTCTGATTGTCCCGGAGAATGTGGGAATAAGCTGTCATCTTGCATCAGTGCAATCCACATCGATCCACAATGTTGTAAGGGAGGGAGTTCAGGATTTTGACCCAGCGACAGTGAAGAAACGGTGATGTGTTTCCAAGTCAGGATGGGGAGTGCTTGGAGGGGAACTTGCAGGGGGTGGTGTACCCATGTATCTGCTACTGTTCTCTTTGTGGTGGTGGAGGTGTGGGTTTGGAAGGTGTAGTCAAAGGAGCCCTGAAGAGTGGCCGAAGTACAGTTTGTATAATCATGCACACCGAGGGAGATGGAGTCTACATTTAACTTGGTAGAAAGTGTGCTGATCAAGTGGGCCCCTTCGCCTTGCATGGTGTCAAGCTTTTTAATGTTGTTGGAGCTGCACTATCCAGGCAAGTGGGGAATATTCCATTACGCTGACCTGTGCCTTGTGATAGTGGGCAAGCTTTAGAAAGTCAGTAGATGTGTTAGCCACTGCAGGGTTCCCAGCCTCTGGCCTGCTCTTGTAGCCCCAGTCTTTAGATGGCTAAATTTTTTTGGTAACCCCAGGATGTTGATAATGGGGAGAATTGAATCATACATCGTTGAATGCCAAGAGGAATGGCTCCAGTTTAGTTTCTGGTCATCAGTTCTGGTTTTATTATCAGAGATAGGGGTCACATTAATGATTACTTGAAAATTTTGGAATGGTGCAATCAGAAACTTTGAATTAGTGGGCTTGAGATTCCAAGGAAAGTTTGGTGATTGTTTTTTCAAAAATTAGAATTTTATAATATTGCACACCCGAAGGATAAATGGGAAGCAGATACTAATTAATTTTTACGGTCTTCTGTGAAATTGCCTGTCTAGTTCTCTAATAAACTTGAGTGAGCAGGTACAGCTAGCATCTTAATTAATGTAGCTGTTTCTACACTTCAGTTAACTTTATAATTGGCTTCCCATTTGCTGTCATTAATTAGATGATTTCAGATCCCACTAATGCTTAGGAGACTACCAAACCTCAGCTTACTTATGTTAATTAATGAACATATTCTAACTTGGTGCATTTTCACACTCCTTATAAGTCCTCTTGCCTGATTGCCCTAACCTAACTGTGGTTCTCTGCTTTGGCATTTTGCAGCATCCTTACCCATCAGAAGAGCAGAAGAAGCAGCTGGCTCAAGATACAGGGCTTACAATTTTACAAGTGAACAACTGGTATGTAGTTTGATTTTGCTGACATACAGACAAGCGCTGCGGCCCCTGGCAAATTCCACCTAATGATCTCCGTTAAGAGAACACACCTTGTGGTTCCTTCAAATAGCTCAAGAGGAAAGGTGTTCCCTGTAGATAACCCAGTAACTGGTCTCATTCTGTTTTGCTTCCCTCTGCATCTATGTGCATACGTTACGTTTAATTAGATTTGAACAAAGTTGTCGGTGAAGAAATAATTAGGTCGAGGATCCCTACCAAGGAAAATTGGCAGATAATGGTAATGTTTTAAGATTTTTTTAATGTTTCGATGCTATTGGGCAATAGAATTACTGTCCAGATATATCATTCTGTTTAAATACTGATTGGCCGTGGCATCATCAGGGAAATAGCTTGGAGCGGTCAGTGGTGCTGAGCTTGACGTGTGTGTGAGGAAACTGAATTACCCTCAGCAGATCCAGCCATTAACCCGGGGTGCTTCAGTGTTCTTGTCATTTCAGCTGTGTGTTAATTCAGCTCCCTCACGCTCCAGGCCAATTCCTAAATTATGTCATCAACACTCCGCCTTGCAACAGAAATATGCAAACAAAAATACAACAAAGCAAACGGATCTCAGAGTCACCTCCTCCTCGGCTCCTTGCCCACAGCTCTTATTAGAAGAAAAGAAAAGTGTGACAGGCTGTTTAAATTTAAATGTCACCTTTTAAATGTCGGTTTAACAAGGTTTAAACTGGTTGTCGCACAGTTACCGCCATTTAATTAATTTATATGGGAAAGAACACTTTATAGTCCAAAAAAAAACCAACCTTAACATTGACTCTGTTTCCACCACCTCGGTTGAGTTATCTTTGTGCAATTGTGTGATGAATTGGAGAGTAGAATGATGAGAACCTACGGAGTCAGTGATGGAAACCTGGCTTTACCTCCGTCCAATGTTAGTGGTTAACTTTAATAGTGGGTGCATTCATACTGGGGGTGGGGGGAAGGTGCAAACCAGTCTTCTACCCAATCACACCAGTTTCCCGACTGGGATAAAATAGATCTCATTGGATAGGAGGGTGTAAAATCAACATTTGAGCTGATCTTTCCATCCCAATGATGGGTTAAAATTAGGCGCAGAGTATTTTGAATGTTAGTGCACCTCTGCAGTGTCCTCACACCCCCCCACACCACCACCAACATCACCACACACAACCACTCCTCAGTCCATGCTACATCCACCGAACCACACCCCTCATCCCTTTCCTGTTTTTTTGCTGTGATACTAGTCTTTGGTTTCTTGCTGTCTGTTCCTGTACAACCATTCCTCACCTGTCAGTGGTCATCACCAGAGTTACGCAACTCTAGAAGCTGGAGCTTGTCTGACACCCTCAGTAAAGTACAGGAATGTCTCACAGAACTTCACAGAAATAAAAAGACAGATGTGAACAGAGTAGAGGGGGTGGGAATGTTCCCACTCATAAATAGGTTGAGAACGAGAATGGAACAGGTTTACTATGATGGCTAAAAGAAGTAGAATTGAGACAAGGAGAAGCTTTTAACAGTGTGTGGTTAGGGTCTGGAACGCATTGCCTGAAAGTGCGGTGGAGGCAGGATCAATCAAGACATTCAAAAGGGAATTCAATAGTTGCTTAAAGGGAGCAGTGTGCAGGGTTACAGAGGATGACATTAAGTAAATTGTTCATCTGGAGAGTCAGTGCAGACATGCTGGGCTCAATGGCTTCCTTCTGTGCTGTAATAATTCTGTGGATTCTGAGTGTGGAAGGAGCCAGATAGCTGACCCTGATCTTCCCTAGCACCCAGATGGGATAATTCTCTAGTAATCAGGGTGGAAATCAATTGATATCTTTATTCCTCCTCTTTAGCCTGGTGATGGTCTAGCTCATCCTAGCTTGGCTCAGCCTCATGACCCCATCACAATCTCGAAGTGAAACAGAGATTTTTGGGATTATACAGTTTATCCACTGACCTGAGAGAATGCTTTTATCTAGCAGGCTGTAAGGTATTTAACAAACTGATATCCATACATTGAATTGGGCAGCCAAAGAATGTCAGAGTTTTACAAAGTTTTCATTGGACGTCTGTGTTTAACGCAAACTTCTGTTTCCACCTATCCCTTCTGGTCCTTTTCCCCTGGTCCAGAAGCTACACCCTCCATGAGGAAGAATTTATTTTTTAATTGTTCAACAATGTTATACATGTCTCTGGAGCAGCTGGGACTTGAATCCAGGTCTCCTGGCTCAGAGATAGGGACATTACCACTGCACCACAGGAACCCTAAAGACCTCAGTGGAAATACCAAGCCCAATGAGCATCATCTTCTCCCAGTCAACTCCAGAGCTGTTTCTGTTTCACTCTAACAGGAAGCTTCATGTTAGAGAAGTGACTAATAGCACTGAAAATGAGTTGCTGGAAAAGCGCAGCAGGTCAGGCAGCATCCTAGGAGCAGGCGAATTGACATTTCGGGCATGAGCCCTTCTTCAGGAGTTCTGATTCTCCTGCTTTTTGGATGCTGCCTGACCTGTTGCGCTTTTCCAGCAACACATTTTCAGCTCTGATCTCCAGCATCTGCAGTCCTCGCTTTCTCCTGACTAATAGCACTGCCTAACATGTAGCAGTCTGGGGTTCACTTCCCTGATGGGGAATGTCTAACTGCTGTATGTAACTAGTGTTTCTTTAAGGGAGCTGGTGGTGCAGTGGTAATTCCCCTGTCTCTAAGCCAGGTGACCTGGGTTCAAGTGCCACCCAGAGGTGTGTAATGACATCTCCAAACACGTTGCTTGGAAAATATCGAACAGAACTTCTGTTTGATCTGTGAATGGACCTGTGTTTCTAACCAGTATGTTAATATTGCCATGTAAAGCTGATCAAGAACAAAAGGATTTTGAGCCTCATGGGACGTCAGTGCATGTTGGAACCTCTGAATTATTACCACATTCAGGACCTCAGTTTAGACCACCCCTCCCCCATCTTAAAGGCAGCTCCTAAGAGAGTGCAGCACCTCCTGCATTGACATGGCAGCCCAGCTATTGTCCTGTGCTCTGCAACCCAGGCATGAACCTGTTTAACCTTCAGGTGGCCTGAGGGTCCTTCCTTTTGTTGTATGATTTCTGACACTGGTGTAGCTAAATCCGTTTTCCTGAGCCCGGGATCAAATTCCAGTGACCCAGCTCGGCAATCACCAGTGGGTGAACCCTGCTCAGAGATAACTCATTGTCTGTGCAGTTCTCTTTGAGACATCTCAAAGATACGAGAGAAATGCGGGATTCATGAGGAGAATGGAGACTCTTAGCACTCAGGGAAGATTGAATAGACCGGGGACTGTTTTCTTTGGAGCAGAGGGGAGATTTATTTGAGGTGTATATTATGTAAAGGGACCTAAAGAAAGTCGATAGGAAGGACTAGTGTCCTTTAGCAGACAGGTTAATAACCAGGAGGCACGGATTTAATTTAATTGAAGAAAGATTAGCGGGGAAATGCAGAGAGAGAAAAACAATCACCCAGAGGGAGTCTGGCACCCATGGCTGAAAAGGTATTAGCAGCAGAAATGCCTGTTGCATTAAAAAGGGCAGAAGGATATGAACTTGGAGATGTGTAACCTATAGGGTTACAGATCATTAGAAAACAGGATTATATGGATGGATCTCTCCCAGCAGTCAAAGACTCAGGCTCAGGTTCAGGGGAAGGCTTGACTGAGCTCAGAGAGTCCTACAGCACAGAGGAGGCCCTTTGATCATCAAGTGAGTGCTGACTTATTTACACTCGGTCTTCCACATTGTAGAAATTTTGACAGAGCAGCAAGAAGAGACGGGTTCTAATGGCAAGATAACGAGGAGTGAGAGATTTAGAATGTCACTAGTGTTTCTTTAAGGGAGTGTATGGTGCAGTGGTAGTGCCCCCGTCTGTAAGCCAGGTGACCAGGGTTCAAGTGGCACCCAGAGATGTGTAATGACATTTCTGAACAGGCAAAACAGAAGAGCTAAAAGTGAGAACTTGTTATGATTCAGTGAGTTGTTGTGATCTGAAATGTGTTTCCTGGGAAGGTGGCAAAAGTAATTCCAATAATAACATTCAAAAGGAAATTGAAGAAGTCATTGATAAGTGAAACGATGTTGAGATTTGGGAAGAAGGCGGTGGAGAGATTGTAGAATTCTTTCAAAGAGCCAGTAGAGGAGCAGCAGGCTGAAAGGACTCCCTCTCATTCTGCTCTTCGATGGTACGAGTATTCCAGAGTATTTTTATTAAGATGAATAAAGCGTGATTGAATAATAAGAATACTAAATAAAGTCAAATTTTCCGGAGATTATAGGAAACTGGAAGACTGATTTGCTCATACAGAATTTGGGTTAAGTCCCTGGTTATAGACATATCTATGTGGCTCCTCTCTCCTAAATCTGAACTGACGTGAATTGGGAATTCTTGCATGAATTCTCAAAACAGTAGCCAGACTTTGACAGTGAAAGTCCAGAGGAATGACCTGCTGTGGGGTGTGAAAATGTCTTGACATGAAGGATAAAAACAATTCTGGAAATTATAGACTTGTCCTCCCAAAATTATTAGTGTGGCAAGTCCTTAATGGCATAGTATGAGCTCTTTGTTGGATAGAGTGACTGAACGCTGTTTGTATGCTGCCCCTTTGTGATTACCTTGGATTGTGAAGCTCATTGAGGAAGGTGAGAATGTGACTACAGCTGTGGTTTATAGTCTCCCAGTACATGAGACTATAAGACATAGGAACAGAAGCCATTCAGCCCATTGAGTTTCTCTTCTCTATTCAATGAGATCACTGCTGATCTGATAATCCTAACTCTATCTTCCCCATAACCCCTAATTCCCTCACTGATTACAAATCTATTTACCTCAGCCTTGAATATGCCCCAGCCTCGATAGCCGCCTGTGGTAAAGAATTCCATAGATTCGCTACTCTCCTCATTTCTGTATTGGTTGGGTGAATCCTTACTTTGAGGTGATGCTCCCTGGTGTTAGACTCTCCCACAAAGGGAAACAAGTTCTCAGTCTCTACCCTGTCAAGCCCCCAAAGAATCTTGTACGTTTCAATTACATCATTCAATAACGTCATTCAATTACATCATTCAATAATGTAATTCTACTCAACTCCCAAGGAGTACAGGCCCAACCTACTCAAGCTCTCCACATAACGCAATCCCTGCATATAGTGAATAATTTTATATTCCATTCCCTTTGAAATAAAGGCCATATTCTATTCGCTTTCCCGAATACCCACTGAATGCAGGTTCTAGCCTTTTGTGATTCATGCACAAAGTCTCCGAAATCCCTCTGTACTGCAGTTTTCTACAGTCTTTCTTCATTTAACTAATATTCAATTCCTGTATTCTTCTTCTTACCAAATAATTGTGGCTCCAACTCTGATTCCTGACGCACATCGCTAGTTGCAGGTTGCCAAACTGAGAGTGACCCCCTTATCCCAACCCAGACTTCTCTTAATTAGCCAATCCCATATCCATGTTAATATACCCGATCCAGTAGCAAGGACACTTAGCTCATTAATGAGTCCAATGTGTGTCATCTTATGAAATGTCTTATGAAAATCCAAATGTATTAAATCCATTGTTTTCATTTTATCTATCCTGCTTGTTACCTCCTCAAAGAATTTTCCCTTGAAGTCATGTTGACTCTGCTTGATCATAGTATGTATTTCTAAATACTCTGCTATTACATCTTTTATAATAGATTTCACCATTTGCCCACTAGCAGATGTTAAGCCAACCATTGATAGGTTCCTGTTTTTTTGTCTCTTTCCCATCATAAATAAAGGTGCTCCATTGGCAGTTTTCCAATCCTCAGGCACTTTTCCAGAATCTAAGAATTCTTGGGAGATTACAACCAGTGCATCCATTATCTCTGTAGCTACTTATGTTAATATGCTAGGATGCATCCCATCAAGCCCAGGGAACTTAAAGGTCTTTAGGCCTTTTAGTTTTCCTCGGACCTTTTTCTCTAGTGATGGTTATTGGATTTATTACCTATCCCCTCCTAACCTCGTGATTACTGAGTAATTTTGAAATACTATTCATGTCTTCTACCATGAAAATTGATGCAAAACATTAATTCAACAGCTCTACAATTTCCTAGATTCCCATTATTATTTCCCCAGCCACCTCCTCTAAGAGACTATGTTCACTTTGGCTCTTCTCTTCCTTTTTATATATTTGAAGAAGCTCTTCCTGTCCATCTTGATTTTACCTGCAAGCTTCAAGTCTCGAGGGACTGTCCAATCACATGCAAAACTGCAGTGTGCTGCTTCTGACCATAATGTCCGCAATAGGTTGACTGATTGAATTTGCTTTCCCTACAATATGATGCTCCATTCCATTTATTGAGTGACTGGGGTTGGGGTTTAAATCTGAATGCTTACTTAATCCCACATTGATCCCAGTTAACAGTCAAATGCAGGGTCACAGTCTGTGACTATCTCCTGGGGGTGGTTGCCAGCCACTTTAGTTGTAATGCATTCAGGAATTGGGTTGGAAGCTGTCTTCTAAATTACCTTGAAACACCAGTGAAGGTGGAGTTGATCTGTATCAACATGGCAGAGGTAGTCTGGCTGCCATCCCAGTTTTGAGGAAGGCATCATTGTCATAGAGATGTACGGCATGGAAACAGACCTTTTGGTCCAACTCTTCCATACTGACCAGATATCCTAAATAAACCTAGTCCCATATCCCTCTAAACCCATCATATTCATAAACCCATCCAGATGCCTTTTAAATATTGTAACTGTACCAACCTCCACACTTCCTCTGGCATTTCATTCCATGCACACACCACTGTCTGCGTGAAAATGTTGCCTCTCAGGTCCCTTTTATATCTTTCCCCTCGCACCTCTAATTTTGGACTCCCCTTCCCCGAGGAAAAGGCCTTGACTATTTACCCTATCCATGCCCCTTCATGATTTGTTAAACTTGTATAAGGTCACCCCTCAGCCTCCGACGCTCCAAGGAAAACAGCCCCAGCCGATTCGGTCTCTCCATATAGCTCAAACCCTCCAACCCTGGCAACATCCTTGTAAATCTTTTCTGAACGGTTTCAAGTTTCACAACATTCTTTCTATAGGAGGAAGACTAGAATTGCACACAGTATTCCAAAAATGGCATTACCAATGTCCTGCACAGCTACAACATGACCTCCCAACTCCTATACTCAATACTCTGACCAATAAAGGCAAGCATACCAAACGCTTTATTCACATTGAGTGGGATTTGTCTTCATTTGGAAGAAATGGTGATTGAAGCAGAATGTGATCTTGTTTGGAAGGAAGAGAGAAGTAAGCAGTTGCACATATGGAAATACAATAATTCACAATACAGAATTGACTACCCCAGCTTGTCCAATCTTGCCATGTAACTAAGTCCCAGTAGCAGGTGAACACTTCCTGTAGCTTTGGTTGCATCAATCTCTGATTAACATTGGGTGCACTCCATGGTGGTTTAGTCTGTTGACTGCCACCTGTTTAATCCTCTAAAATGGTGTATTGTCTCCAATCATCTCAACAGATAAGACAAACCCTTTCAGTTGCAAACAGGCGATAAAATTCGGTAACAAGGCATGATTTGTCGCTGTACATCAACACACTGTAAATCAGACTTCATATACTTGCAGCTCTGAAATTCTGCTGGGGATCGAAATTCAATAGCCATTAAAACTAACTGTATCTAATTAATTGTCTAAATATTTTAGATGGATGTTTGTAGTCGGAAATTCTACTCTCTTTGATGTGAAAAAGCAGAAAATCACCAGAACAAGTTCACAATGTTCCGGGGGTTGCCAGTTAGCAGATAAAAATATTTTGTTCTTTCAATAAGTGCCAGGGATTAATATTTTACAGCTTTGATTACAACTATAATCCATTTTAGTGATTAAATTGGACTCCCATGTTGACATCACCTGCATTACAAACCATGTTCGTTTAGCAAGAGAAGGGAGCAAGCCTAGAGGAGAGATTTGTGATTCTCTATTATTAAACCCCATTATAGAAAATGTAATTTCTGTCACTATAATCCGTGCATTGTTCAATTTCAGTGCCAGAGAGATAACTAGCTACTTACAATATATTTGCCTTTGGAGATTTAATTTACAAAGTGCACTATCTGGCAGGCACAGGCAGACTAACATGACTGAAGCTTGTAAGGGTTATCAGCTTCTCTGACCCGAGAACAACCCTGCACAATCGATTTCTGTGACGGTGATGGGGCTGAGAGTGTTGGGGGTGGATGCAGAGTTACAGTCAGGGATAATGGGATAGTAGTTTGCAAACAGCTGACAGGCAAGAAGGGTGCTCCGAACATCATTGCAGTTTGAGTTCACGCATCGTCCGAATGGGACACATCCTGTCAGGCTGCAGGGTCGTACCTCAGAGCTGGGGGGGCTCTGTGGTTTACTATCAGATCAGAATCCTAATACATGTATCAATGTTACAGTGACAATTTATAGCTTCGACCCTGCATGGTGGCATTGAAGAGATCCACGTGATGTAATTCCTTCCTATGCAATCTAACCATATGTGTAGACTCTTGAATGTAGGTCAAGGCTGCAGTGGATGGTTCTATTTAAAGTCATTTTTGAGTTCTGTTTTCACCCTGGACTTTTTATAGATCACCGATGTTTAATCACACTGCCAACGCACCATTACATTACATTGTTTCATTATGTTTTATGGATACAAATATTTTGTCATATAATATTTCATGGAGACAGAATTGGCTGAGTGACAGGAAACAGAGTGTAATGGTTAATGGATTTTCTTTGGACATGGGGAAGGTATGTAGTGAAGTTCCCTAGGGGTCAGTGCTGGCTGGGATCTTTGCTTTACCTGATCTATATTAATAATCTAGACCTTGGCGTACAGGGCACAGTTTCACAATTTGCTGCTGATAGGAAACTCAGAAGCGCTGGAAACTGTGAGTAGTCCAGGAGAGAAGTTCAAAAGAACAAGGGCAAGTTGGTAGAATGTGCAGACAGGTGTAATTCAGTGCAGGAGAAGTATGTGGTGATGCACTTTGAAGGAAGAAGATGGACAGATTGAATAAATTAAAGGATTGCACTCTTATGGGGCAGAGAGACCTGGATGTGCAGATGTATGTAAGTCATTAAAAGTGGCAGGACGGGTTGAGAGAGTGTAGTTAATACAATATACAATATCTTTATTAATAGGGACATAGAGTACAATAGCAGTGAGATTATGTTGAACTTACATTAGACACTAATGCAGCATCAGCTGGAGGATGCGGTTGTGTGGGGCTGCATTTTTGAAAGGATACGGGAACTTTGGAGATAAGCAGAAGAGGTTTATGAGAATGGTTCCATGGATGAGAAATTTCAGTAGTGAAGATAGTTTGGGGACTTTGGGACTGTTCTCCTTCGATAAGAGGAGGCTGGGAGGAGATCTAGTAGAAATAGTCAAAGTCTTGAGTGGTCTGGAGTTAAAGAAATGAGTGGAAGATGTAAAAATGATATGAGGAAAAACCTTTTTGTGCAGTATTTGGGGTCCGGAATGCACAGCCAGAGTGTCTAGTGGTAGTAGGTCTAACTGAGGCATTTTAGGAAGGAATTAAAGAGTTACTTGAACAGGAAGAATTTGCCGTGTTACATGGATATGTCAGGAGAATCATTCATCCGGAGAGCTGGCAAATGGGCAGAACGGCCCCCATCTGTGCCGTAATAATTCTGTCATTCTGTGATTTACCAGTATCTAATTGGTCAATGTAGTACATGCCATCAATAACTTTTTTCCTCTTTACTGCTTTATGACAATCAGTTTTAGAGTCATAGAGTCTTAGAGATGTACAGCACAGAAACAGACCCTTTGGTGCAACTCCTTATGAGAAGTGCCTGGTTCCAGCTGTCCAATAGAATAGCCAAATGCTGCAGATTCTGGAAGTCTGAAGCAAAAACAAAAATCACTGTAGAAACTCAGCAGGTCTGGCAGCATCTGTGCAGAGAGAAACAGAGTAAATATCTTGACTCTCTCTCTCTCTCTCTCTCTCAAGATGCTGCCAGATCTATTGAGTTCTCCAACGATCTCTGTGTTTATTTTGGGGTACTGCTGATGTTTGATGTCATGGTCAGATTACTCTTCCCTCCCCACACTGAGAATCCCCTAATGAAACTGGTAACTGATGAACATGTGAATTAGAAGCAGGAAGAAGTCAGTTGAGCCTGCTCCACCATTTGATAAGATCCATGGCTGATCTACTAATGGCTTCAACTCCATATTCCCACCTACCCAATACCCTTTGACTTTCTTCTTTGTCAGGAATGTATCAAATTGGCCTTAAGAATATACTAAGACCCTGCCTTAACCACTCTATGGAGAGGAGAGTCCCATAGAATCACTACCGTCTGAGAGAAAAGGAATTCTCTTCAGCTTTGTCAATAAAGGGAAACCACTTGTTTTAAACTGTGTCCCTTAGATCTCATCTCTCCCATGAGGGAAAACATCCTATCCAGAACTCATCCTATCCAGCTCTCTCAGGATCTTACAGTGTTTCATTTTAAACACCTCTCATTCTTTGACTCATCAGTGGACACAACTTTGCATTGTCAGACGAACCCCAAGTAAACCTTCTCTGAACTGCTTGTAAAGCAGTAACAGGGAGATTGAAACCATACACAGTACTGAGATGTGGTTTGACCAATGCCTTCGACAACTGTAGCAAAGTTTCACTTTTTTCATATTCCATTCCCCTTACAATATTGACATTCCAGTTGCCTTTCTAACCACTTGCTGCACCTCCATCCTAGCCTTTTGTGTTTTATATGCCAGAACACCCAAATCCCTCTGTACTGAAAAGTTTTGCAATCTCTCTCTGCCAGTGTTGGACTGCACACCCCAGTCCAACACTGGCCTCTCCAAATCTCTTTTTAAAAATCTGCTGCTTGGCTTTATTCTTCCTGCCAAGATTGACTAGGTCACATTTTTCCACATTATAGTCCATCTACTATCTTTATTTTGCCCACTCACTTAACCCAACTAAATCCCCTTGCAGACTCTGCAGGTGTTCATGTTGAAAACCGACTGTTGGTTGGTGGGAATCTTTTATGAGGACAGTCCATCAGCTTTGCCCATCCACAACCCAACAGCACGGCTTTCACCCTGTTTGAAACTTGTGAAGGAATACTTGTTTGGAGGCTTCTTCTGAGGGTTTCCGGGCTTGAACAACATTAAACAAAGGCATCACTAAAGCAACACTTCAAGTTACTGTCAATGTGCTGGGCAACATTATGCAATTGCCCACACTGCATTACCGCATACTGTGCTGTGAAATTTGTTAGGGCATATGCATGTTTTTGTATTATTAATGACAGGTTACTGTAAATCTGTGCTGCAGAGATTTAATAAAAATGCTGAGGGGCAGGTTGAGCGCAGATCAGTCATAAATTACTGGCAGGAGCACAACATGTGGGAATTCATGAAATGCAAATAAAAACAAAAAATACTCATCTTGTGGAGCACTGGTGCTGTTACATAGTGTGCAACAGATGGGCTTTGGGTGGAAGGCACAGGCCTATCCTTGCAGAAGAGAGATGGGGAATATTCAGAAGGGATCAGAACCGGGCACAGTGCAGTTTGCATTTATTTGCACGCTCAAAGTGTAATAGTCCATGTGCTTTGTGATCAACTCTTAGCTGCCCTCAGGACAATTCGGGATAGGCAACAAATGCAGCGACACCCTCATCCTGTGAATGAATTAAAAAGAAATCACAGCTAGGAGTGGTTTCTTCATCAGGATGACAACCCTGGCCTTTGTAAGTAAGGCCATAAGAGCAGAAAAGCCAGGAGACAATGCTAAACCTGTATGAAACGCTAGCGCAGCTTCAGTTGGGGCATAGTGCCAATTCTGGACACCACAAGGACATTTCTGTAAGGAAATGAAGAAGGGTACAGAAGAGATTCGTAAAAATGGTTTCACAGATCAGATTATTACAGTTACAAAGATAGACTGCAAATGCTTGGACTCTTCCCATTAGAACATTCAGTTTATTTTATAATCCAGTGATCTCATGATCAACATTGATGTGGTATTGAAGGTTCATGGTCAGGTGAGTGGGTGGCAATTTGAAATTGTGCTGCTGCATTTCTGGTAGTGACTATACTTCAGAAAAATACTCATTAGCTGTAAAGACCTTTGGGACATCTTAAAATTGTGAACAGTGCTCTATAAATGCAATCCATCATTCTATTTCTGCGTCTGAGACTATATTTTGTCAATTATTAGTTAAATTTAGTTCCGGTTGTGGGAGTTGGTTAGTTCAGTTGGTTTGAGGATGGTGTGGAATGACCCTAACAGCTGGTACATAAAGAGGCCACTCAGCCCACTGTGCCTATGCCAGCTGTTCAAAGGAGCATCATTATGTACTGCCAATCCCCTGCTGTCTTGCCATAACCTTACACATTATTTCTATCCAAATAATCATCCAATGCCCATTCATTGAGACCTTCCTCAGTGCCTTGCCCCATACTTGACATGCTCTTGAAGCTACCCAACCATCTAACCAAGAGAGGTACCATTCACCCCTTGTAGACGTAGCTCGTTACCTTACCTTATTTATAGGAGGTCTTGTGGTGTAATGGTAGTGTCCCTGCCTATAAACCAGAAACTCTTTGTTTCAGTCCTACTCCAGGGCGTGATGGTCAAGGAAGGTGCATACATAATGCAGCCCAGAACAGGTCAAGGTTCAACTTGTAAATCCCTTCGGTACCGGCTAAAGGAGGGCATTAAGACTGAGAGAGATTTCTCGATAGGTGGGGGAAGCAAATTAGAACCACTCCCATGACCACCCATAGCTCCAGGCTACAATGCTTATGTAAAGGTGTGTGTTGTCAGAGTAACTCAGATTCATTGGAGGCAGATTTCTTCAGATGTGAATTAAATTGGTGCCAACAGTATGGGTTTTGATCCCCATTGTATGGGCAGCACAGTGGCACAGTGGTTAGCACTGGTGCCTCTCAGAGCCAGAGACACGGGTTCAATTCCCACCTCGGGCAACTGTCTGTGTGTCTGCATGGGTTTCCTCCGGGTGCTCCGGTTTCCTCCCATAGGCCAAAGATGTGCAGGTTAGATGAATTGGCCATGCTAAATTGCCTGTAGTGTTAGGTGAAGGGGTAAATGAAGGGGAATGGGTCTGGGTGGGTTGCTCTTCGGAGGGTCAGTGTGGACTTGTTGGGTCGAAGGGCCTTTTTCCACACTGTAAGTAATCTAATCTAACCTGGCTGGATTTGGGATCTGTCTTCATTTTAAATCTGTAATAGATTTTTTTAAGCAAAGGTATTAAGCCAAAGGCAGGTATATGGAGTTAGGTCAAGTTCAGCCAAGATATCATTGAATGGCAGGACCAGCTCGCGGGGCTGAATGGCATATTCCTGTTCCCAGGTTCCTCACGCTGGTTGTGGTCCAAGGCTGTGGCACGCTGTTTAGGACCTTCCTCAGGCAAAGAACTCAAGAAGGAGATTTAGATTTATATGCAAATTGAATCAAAGTATGGGGCTCAGAATTGGAGCTAGCAATCTCTGCAGAAGTAACACATAAAGAGATAAGTCTCTCTCTGTGTAACTACAGATGAAGGAAGAATTAAGGTAGCACAGAACTACGTGTTTGGAAATCATCCACCAGTGTTGACAATGGTCCATACAATTTTAAAATACATCTGTTTCTAGAATAGTTCCCAAAGCTGCCATGACAGGGATCACTCATCACAGCACTGACCAGATAGCAAGCTCTCTGTACTTCTCTGCTTCATATGGCATTATACATCTGGCTCTCATTTTCAAAACCTTTTAGGACAAAGCTCGATGTATTTGCCTTTGCTGGCAAGCATTATGCAAGTGCTGTTCTGAACAGAACGAGTAAAGGAACCTCATTTTGCGGACAGCAGTGTCCTGCTCTTGTGGTTAAAACTGTGAAATACTCATCCCGTGAAGCAGAAGGTGATGTGTCAGTTACTTACAGCAAATCTCCAAACCGAAAATCAGTTTGGGAGAGCCAGGACTCACCTGGATTTCATCTTATTTGCTTCACCTGAGAAGGTTTCAGTGACCGTCATTACTGCTTGCGCACTGAGAGGTAATGTGTGCAATGAAACCAGGACAGGTTAAAATCTTCTAGGAGAAAGTGAGAACTGCAGATGCTGGAGATCAGAGCTGGAAATGTGTTGCTGGAGAAGCGCAGCAGGTCAGGCAGCATCCAAGGAGCATTTGCAGTCCTCACTTTCTCCTTCAATGAAACCAGGACAATCAACAAACGCTCCCTCTTGCCTCGACAGTGGATTCATAGAAGCATAGAATCCCTACAGTGTGGAAACAGGCCATTTGGCCCGGCGGGTTTGCGCCGAGTCTCCGGGGACTAGCCCACCCAGATCCATTCCCCTACTCCATTACACTACATTTGCCCCTGACTAATGCACCTAACCAACACATCCCCGAACACTATGTGTGGTCTGGCGTGGCCGATTCGCCTAATCTGCACATCTTTGGATTGTGGGGGGAGGCCGGAGCACCCGGAGGAAACCCATGCATTCACGGGGAGAATATGCAAACTCCACACGGGAGGTTGCCTGAGGCTGGAATTGAGCCTGGGTCTTTGGCGCTGTGGGGCAGCAGTGCTGGCCACTGAGCCACCATGCCGCAAAAGATGAGCTTTTATTGTTGGATACCAAAAGAAACCCTTCCCTCAACTCTTTGTTTCAGACCAGCTTAGACAAAGAGTTTACCAGAGGTCAGGTCCCTCATTCACTCAGGTAGGGTCCATACAGGGATTTGAGATGGCTACTTGGTGTCAATTGATATTAACTTGCAGAAGGAGCAAAAAGTGAAATGAGAAATATCATTTTCATTCAGTGGGTCTGGAATGCACTGCCTAGAAAAGTGGTGGAGGCAGGTTCAATTGAGGCATTCAAGAGGAACATTGGATGTTTGTTTGGGTAGAAACAGTTTATAAGGATATGGGGAAAAGGCAGGCGATTGGCATTAGGTCATGATAACTCAAATGAAGAGCTGGTGTGGACACAATGGATCAAATGGCCTTCTCCTGAGCCGTGACAATTCTGTGATTCTATCAGTACTTTTTAAGAAGAGGAAGGAGTTAGGAACATTTCTTAGGGATAAAGGGATCAAAGAGTATGGGGAAAAAATGGGAACAGGGGACTGAGTTGGATGATCAGCAATAATCAGATTGAATGGTAGGACAGGCTCAAAGGGCCAAATGGCCTACATGTGCTTCTCTTTTCAACATTTCTCCATTAGATATGGGTGGAAGGAGTTGATTGCAATGTTTGCTTGAGCTCTTCAATGAACGCAGTTTGGAATGGACTCAGGAGATAGGTCCTTTAAAGTTTCACTCTGGGAATAAATCTATCCCAACTAAAGATTGGCTTTGGATTCTTCTTCCACCAACTAGCTACAAGGGGGTTTACACAAACATGCTCACTTTTCAGCTGGAGGATGTTGGTCACTGAAACTCAACCAAGTTTTATTCTTAATGATGTTTTTGAATGTGTTAAAATTGCCGTGCCATTGTGCATGCTCGCTGGTCTGGAGGGTTTTAGTTATGAGGAGAGGTTGGATAAACTCGGGTTGTTTTCATTGGAAAGACGGAGGCTGAGGAAGGACCTGATAAGGGTCTATAAAATAATTGGAAGCATAGAAGGGTGGATAGTCAGAGGCTTTTTCCCAGAGTGGAAAGGTCAACTACAAGAGGGCACAGTTTCAAGGTGACAGGGGAAATGTTTAGGGAGAAGTGTGGAGAACATTTTTCACCCAGAGGGAGGTGGGCATCTGGAATACACTTCCAGTGGAGGTGGTGGAAGCAGGCACGTTAGTAACGTTTAAAGCGTATCTTGACAAGACACACATGAACGTGAGGTGGAACAGAGGGGTAGATAGTGCACACGGATAATAGAACATAGATAGAACATAGAACAATACAGCACAGAACCTTGTTCAAGACCTCTCCTATCTCTTCCGACTCAATACACAGTCTCCCACTACTGTCCTTGATCGGACCTACCCTCATTCTCGTCATTAGCAGCATAATAAGCAGCGGATCTAAATAAGGACTAGAATTCTTCGTAGGCTTGGGCCCAAAAGCCTTTTCCAGTGCTGTATTGAATGGGATTGAATTGAAAATGAATTGAAATGTTGCTCCAGTTAACTCTTGCCCATACTTTAAGATCACAAGAGCGGATGGGAGGCAGAGAAGAGAACTTGCACTCTTTGTAGATAACTGTCAGGAATTGCAAAAGCCGGCAACATTTCCTCAGCTTTGTTTTCTTGCTGGAGCCAGGTGTAACAGAGTCAGGGAAAAGGTTTCAGACTGAACAAAGAAAGCCTGCCTTATCAATGACTCGATAGTACCGCTCTCTGTCGGCCCAGTTGCATCGCCACAGCATGAGGAAGATCCAAATATTTCGAGAGTTTAACCAGAACATCTCCAAAACGTGGCTGATTTTGGGGCAGTACATTTGGATGGAGTTTTAAATTTAAATGATATTGGTTTCTGCTGTTTCCTGTCCCCCTATTCAAGGTCATCCCCATCTGTCCCTAGTTTAAAATCGCACAACACCAGGTTATAGTCCAACAGGTTTGTTTGGATTCTGTAACCTTGTGTTGTGTGATTTTTTAACTTTGTCCACCCCAGTCCAACACTGGCTCCTCTACATCATGTCCCCAGTTTAACAGTGTACTCTGGAAGAAACACAATTCCAAGTTAGTGCGACATTTTAAAATCTGTGCCAAAACATGTTAGATTCCAGTGCATGGAAGTGCTGTGAGTAGTTACATCATATTACGAATTGCCAGTGCACTGGTATTCCATGAATCAGAGTTGACCCACACCTCCCCAGAACCCGCCCCTCAGTTCCTTGAATTCTGTGTTTCACAGGGAGGATGAGGGCACGGATTTCCTGTCAAAGGCTCCTGATTGGGGTTTAATAGTGAGAATTTGAATAATAATGAAGATGAAGGAGTTTGCCTTGATTACCTTTGGGGTCCAGGGAGTATTTAAACAGCACATTCCCTTGTGGGATTAGCTTAGCTGGATCGAATCCCTGATAGGGTGTGTTTTACATGGAATGAGTGCATTTTGAAAGTGTTCCTAACTCCTTGTTTTCTGGACACAGGTTTATTATTTAATTTCTCCCTTTCTTTCTTTCTTCTTCTGTATCTAATGGTACGTAGAGATCCCTTAAATTTAACTGTAACCTGTTAAAGAAAGATAAATGAACTGCTAATTAATTGCAATTAGTTTATAAGCTTAAAAAATGGTTATTTGCGGAACCTTATAATATTCCAGTGCAAATGCTGAACTCCTGTCTACTAGTTATGTCAATTTTAAAATGCAAGACTTCTGGCTCGAAAAGGCAGTGCCTCGCTGTTCTCTGTGTTTGATTGATATGGAAGCAAAAACATTACCATACGATAAAAAGGAAAGTTTAAAGAGCTGAAGGATAGGCTGCCTCGGTTCTAAAGCACTAAGTATAGGTGGTGTGGGTAAGCAGCATTAATGTGAGAGTCATGGTGTCCAGTGGCACTGACCTTCAATGGCCCCAGATTTGCTCAGTTGGTCTCAACGTTAAGAGTTGAAGGGTGTGTTGCTGGAGACGTACAACGGGTCGGGCAGCATCCGAAGAGCAGGAGAGGGAGAGCAGGAAGGGCACTGATGAAGGGCTTATTCCCGAAATGTTGACTCTCCTGCTCCTCGGATGCTGCCTGACCGGCTGTGCTTTTCCAGCACCTCCCTTTTCGACTCTGACTCTTCAGCATCTGCAGTCCTCACTCTCTCCTCAATGTCAGGAGTTCAAAACAGGGCAGTTACTGACCACACTGCACAACACCTGGCAGGCCACAAGGGTTTCTGGATCACAAAGAAAAATGAATATCAACGGACTGGCCAGGATCGAAAATGGAATTGGAGGCTTGGTATCAGAGCTGAGAGGCTATCATCATCATGAAAGATTAAACAGACTTGGTCTCTTTTTCCGAAAAAGAAAATATTGGAAGTCTTTAAAACAATGTAAGAGTTTGATTATAAAGAAAATATTTATTCTTGTCAGGGAAAGGAAAATGAAAGATCATAAATATCAGATGGTCACAGATAGATGCAATAGGGAATTCCAGACAGTGGGAAGAGTATGGAACTTGCTGTCAGAAAGATTGTTTGAGGTTAACAGTATGGAAGCATTTAAAGGAGAAAGTCAGTTCACGCACCAGGGAGAAAGGAATGGAAATATGTGTTTATAGGGTAAGGCGAAGACCAGTTGGAGAACCACATGTAGAACATAGACATTAGCATGGACCAGTTGATTTGAGTGGCCAGTTCCCGTCCTGAAGACTTGATAGAACTCAATGTATACACAGTAGAATGCAATTTTACTGAAATAACCCCACAGAGATCAGTATCCCATCACCAAGTCACCTTTTATTTACCTGGGAAGAGCCCTTGACACTGATCCGGCTCCCTCAAAGCCAGCTCTCAGAGTGAACACACTCCTGTTTATATCTGCCAGCCAGGGCTCCCTGATTGGGCTGGGTTAACAGCCCCAATCAGGGAACTCATACTGTTTGAATTGACTACAATCAGTGCACATACAAGTGACAGCAGGACACAGTTCAGGATCTACATTACAAACGAAACAAAATGCATGCACTGTCTGAGATAAACACATCTACCATATGAGAGAGCCAGGCCTCCTTTTTATTCCTGATGAAGGGCTTTTGCCCGAAACGTCGATTTTGCTGCTCGTCGGATGCTGCCTGAATTGCTGTGCTCTTCCAGCACCACTGATCCAGAAGCATTATTACTGTTTTTATTTGAGGAATATAGATTATCATCTAAGAGAGACTACTGTATAAGTTAGACTATTATCTAATCTAGACTATTGGCTAAACTATTATCTGAAGTAGAATATAGTCTAAGATAGTCAATTGTTTAAAAAGGCTATTATGTAAACTAGACTATTGTCCAAACTAGATTATTATCTAAGGTGTAATACAATCTAAACTAGATTATCATCTAAAATAAAATATCGTCTAATGTAAATAATTTCCTCGGGTACAGTATTGTCTGCAATGCAGAACTTAAGCATTTTGCATGTTCTTGTTGCGTTTTGGTTCCTGAGGAGTAAGAAGCGAGCACATTTTCACATGTTCCTGAATGGAAGGACCTGCCCACCAGTATTTTGTGAGTTTACCTTAACTGCAGCCTCGTGTTGGAATGAGCCTAAAGGGAACCAGTGCTGTCGTGCCGAGTCAACCCTCTCACGGTTGTGGCACCTCTCTGCATAACCACATCACAGGCTCCCAATGGAAACGGAAGGGTGTAAACATTCAAAACTGGGAGCTCCATCGTACTGACTGTTTGCAAACTCCCTGCCAACAAAAACACTTTGCCCAGATGGCACTTTTTCATCCTGATTTCTCCCTGCTGTTACAACAGCAAGACTGTTTGATTCTCTCTCCACCTCAGCATACTCCATGTCTGTTCCTATGATGAAATGAACACCTTGTAGCTCTATAAATACCTTGATTTCAAGAGTGCAGTGTGTCGAAAAATTGACGAGACAAATAAGCAAACAGAAGTGCAGTCTTACACTGATTTATTCTAAAGGTAAAAGGTGGCTTACACAAAGAACATGCAAGTGTATGTCAATGGAAAATAATGCTCTTTTATTGCCCATTGTCTCTCCCTGTATTGATTGCTGAGACAGTGTTTTATATTCCCATTAGAAACTCGTCATACGGTAGAAACCTTAAGGTAGCTTGTCACATCTGAGTTAAATAATATGAGGTTGCATTAACAATGTGTCCTGTATCTTGTACATTCATTTTTTCATTTTAAATATCCACCATGCTTCTGTACGGCATCATGTGTTCTCAATAGCCTGGTCTGCATCAGCGCGAACTCTCTCATTACCTTCGCAGTGCTCATGTTTCTTTCACATGAAGGTATTATAACAATAGTATGACTTTAAGCAGTGTATTTTGTTCTTTTTTTAATGAAGAAAGGTTGAGATAGAGGTGATGAGCAGTCTTCTCAAAGCCAATAAAGTAAACAGCTTGTGAGGCCTTGGGTTCTTTCTAAAGTTGAAATAATAGAAGCAGCCTGAATGGGTGGCATTGAGCTCCCACAGATCCAGGACTTTTAGTTTTGGCTTTCTGCAATTGCTGGGGTCTTGAAGCTGTATGTGGAAGCTCTTATTCCTCTCTCTGTTACAGCTAAAAGCTGGGGTTCTCTTCCTGCTGCTAGAATCGCATGTGAGACAATCTGTCTTACTGAATTTGCCTTTGCCAAGGGTGTGTTTATGGGATGTTAATATATTGGAACAGTTACTGTTTAGAAGTCAATATATCTATTGTTTTGTTAAGTATTTTGATAGAGTTACAATTAAGCCAATTCTTTTCTTTTTATTTTGTCTGTATTTTAATTGTCATGTAAAAATAAAGCATGTTTTGCTTAAAATTGAGTAGCTTGACCAATTGAATTGCATCTGGAATGCATCACTTACCTTATAAATAAGAAAAAGTTAGGGTCTAAGCGATCTTCTTCATATATTCTGAGGGGGTTTGGTCAGGTCCATGACAGTATGAGCCAGTTTAATCTTTCTTTTCTTCCCCTCGTGACTTCTCTCATGTGGAAAATGGAATAGATTTATGGTTATGATAAACTGTATCGTCCCACACATTTCCCATTGTGAATGAATACACTTCAAACTATCGCTCCTGCGATCAATATTTTTAATTTTTCGAGTAAATTTGGCTCACTGTAAAACAGCAAAGCTGTTTTCTCATAGACCCATTATGAAGATATTATCACAAAACATAAAAATATATGATTGAATTTTTGCTATAAATTGATCTGCTTACTTTATGAAATAAGCATAGATGATAAATTTCCTCACCTAGCAACATCTAATAGGCTAACTTTCTCACACACAATATCTTGACTAGTTTCAGGCTATTTCATTCCTGATGAAGGGCTTATGTCCGAAACGTTGATTCTCCTGCTCGTCGGATTCTGCTTGACTTGCTGTGCTTTTCCAGCACGACACTCTCGACCCCACTTTCAGGATATGCCTGGAAAGATTCTTAGTTGGTTTTATTGCAGTTAGGGATGTAGTGTTTCTTCGCCGGTGTCTTCGATGTAGTCACTTGGATCATTAAGTCTTCCCTTCTGTCCCCTTCATTTCTCATGCAAAGTTGATGATTAATTCTGGAGTGCTCAGTAAAAGCATACAGGTCACCATTACTGTCTCAAAGCTCTGTATTTCTTTAAGATGCTCCCTAAAACATAACACTTGGACCAAGTTTTTGGCCACCGTAATATCTCCTGAAGTGGCTTGGCATTAAATTTTATTTAATAGCACTCCCACATAGCACCTTGGATTGTTTTACAAACCTTAAAGGTGCTTTATAAATGCAGGTTGTTGGTGTGGTGACCCTGTGCCATGATGTAGTTTATTTAACTGCAGGGAAACCTGATCATGCTATTGTTAACGAGGAGCTCCAGCCAATTTTCAAAATATCTGATTGATTACAGTTAACTAACATCGTATTTCCCATTGCAGTTCCTGCTAAAGAAAGAGATGTCCTTGCGACACACGTTTTTATTTGTGAACATGTCCAGCAAGTTGTTGACAGCATTAAGAGAGGTTTAAATTTGGGGTTGTTCTGGATTTCCTCAGCTATGGGATCAGCTTGTCTATATCTGCTCTATCAAATCCATTTATCGCCAAAATCCCAAAAAAAGATAAAGGTTAGCATCGTGTAGCACATCGTCATCTAACACAGGGCTTCGATTAGAATCCGTGGTGATATAATTATTCACCTTCTCTGCCTGCCTAATAAAACAAATGTGGTACCCTATCCGTCACCCATGTACTGCTGGGGATAGCTTGGAACTTGTTGTCTCCCTATTATTCATCAATCAAGCTCACATTAACAAACACTCATAAAGGAATAATTGGGCAGTAGTAATCATCTTGATTGCAGGCAGCCTTAAATCCTCCCTTGGCAAGTATATAACATGAATTGTGCTTTCAATTCTAAATTACCTTCAAAGCTCCTTACCCATTTTCTATTGTCTCCTCATCATCCATGGCAAAATGGTGAATTTGTGTAAGCAGAAGAGGAAAACAATCTTGGATAAAACCCACAGCTAACATCTTCACAGAGGCTAAAGCCTCAAGTTTAAAGACAATAATTTCATCAAAGGTGTCTTGCACAGAGTCAGAGAGTCATAAAGTTGTACAGCGTGGAAACAGACCCTTGGGTCAAACTCGTCCATGTCAACCAGATATCATAGAACATTACAGCACAGTGCAGGCCCTTTGGCCCTCGATACCTTAAATAAATCTAACCCCATTTGCCAGCCTCTGGGCCATATCCCTCTAAACCCTTCCTATTCACGTACCCATCCAGATGCCTTTTCAATGTTGTAATTGTACCAGCCTCCAACACTTCCTCTGGCAGCTCATTCTATACACTCGTTAATTTTGATTTCACCACAATGTGGAACATTATCCTAAATAAAAGTATGTGACACTCTGTACAAAATGTGCATTAGGGAGATGTGATACTATATGAAGTGACAATATTTCAGTTGAATAAAGGGAACTATGGAATTATGAGGGAGGAGCTGGCCAAAGTTCAATGGTGCAATACCTTAGCAGGGATGACAGTGGAGGAACAGTGACAGATATTTCTGTGTATAATGCAGAAGACGCAGGATCAGTTCATTCCAAAAAGGAAGAAAGATCCTATGAGGAGGCAGGGGTGGCCGTGGCTGACGAGGCAAGTTAAGAAACATATAAAGTCAAAAGAGAAAAAGTATAACATAGCAAAGATAAGTGGGAAAACTGAGGACTGGGAAGCTTTTAAAGAACAACAGAGGATTACTAAGAAGGAAATACGCAGAGAAAAAATGAGGTACGAAGGTAAACTGGCCAAAAATAT
>NC_057718.1:103431079-103446421 GCF_004010195.1 Chiloscyllium plagiosum | reverse complement strand
TAATATTAGCAAATTTGCTGATGATACAAAGCTGGGTGAAATGTGATGAGGATGTTAGGAGATTACAGGTTTGGTGAGTGGTCAGATGCATGGCAGATGCAGTTTAATGTGGATAAATGTATGGTTATCCACTTTGGCGGCAAGAACAGGAAGGCAGACTACGACCTCAATTGAATCAATTTAGGTAAAGGGGCAGTACAAAGATATCTGAGTGTTCTTGTACACCAGTCAATGAAGGCAAGCATGCAGGTACAGCAGGTAGTGAAGAAAGCTAATAGCATGCTGGCCTTCATAACAAGAGGAATTGATTATAGAAGCAAAGAGGTTCTTCTGCAGCTGTACAGGGCCCTGGTGAGACCGCACCTGGAATATTGTGTGCAGTTCTGGTCTCCAAATTTGAGGAAAGACATTCTGGCTATTGAGGGAGTGCAGCGTAGGTACACAAGGTCAATTCCTGGAATGGCGGGACTATCTTATGTTGAAAGATTGGAGTGACTGGGCTTGTATACCCTTGAGTTTAGAAGGCTGAGAGGGGATCTGATTGAGACGAATAAGATTATTCAAGGATTGGACACTCTGGAGGCAGGAAACAAGTTTCTGCTGATGGGTGAGTGCCGAACCAGAGGACACAGCTTAAAAATACGGGGTAGACCATTTAGGACAGAGATGAGGAGAGACGTCTTCACCCAGAGAGTGGTGGCTGTGTGGAATGCTCTGCCCCAGAGGGCAGTGGAGGCCCAGTCTCTGGATTCATTTAAGAAGGAGTTGGATAGAGCTCTCAAAGATAGTGGAATCAAGGGTTATGGTGATAAGGCAGGAACAGGACACTGATTGAGGTTGATCAGCCATGATCATATTGAATGGTGGTGCAGGCTCGAAGGGCAGAATCGCCTACTCCTGCACTTATTGTCTATTGAATTTCAGCAGAAGTAAATGAAAAAAAAGTTATCAACAGTTCAACTATTAGGGATAACATTCCAAACAGAACAAAGACAATTCTGAGTGGTTTTCATTGCTTTATTGGAGGAAGGGTACACTTCAATGAGGAGCAATGCAACAAAAATGTACCAGACTAGTCAAAAGGCTGCCTCATATGAGGGGATGAACAGACCACAACTGTATTGCTCAAGTTTAGATGCCTGAGAGGAAATCTCACTGAAATATATCAAAGGTTACAGGGTGTTGACCCTGTAGCAGTTTGGATGTTTACAGCCAAAGGTCATAGACTCTGGCTAATTGGCTGGTCACTTAAAACTGAGATGCAGCTAAGTTCTTCAGAAGGTTGTGAATCTTTGAAGTTCTCTATCCACAAGAGCTGTGAGTGCTTAGCCATTGCGTTTTTTGTAAGCATCTCTGGCTAGGCCAGCATTTACTGCCAGTCCCTAGTTACCCTTATGAAAGCAGTGATGAGCCGTCGTCTTGAGCTGATGATTGCACAATGTTCAACTGACAAGTGGCAAGTAACATTTGCGCTACACAAATGCCAGACCATGAACGTCATCAATAAGAGACAATCTAACCACCGCCATTGACATTCAATGGTGTTACCATCATTGAATCTCTCACGTGCCGTAGGTAGACCTACAATGCCCTTAGGGAGGGAATTCCAGGATTTTGACCCAGTGAAGGAACAGCGATATATTTCCAATCGGGAGGGTGAGTGGCTTTAAAGGGAACTTGTAGGGGGTGGTGATCCCACGTATCTGCTACCCCTGTCCTTCTTGATGGAAGTGGTCATGGGTTTGGAAGTGGATGTGGATTCACCATGGGTTTTTGATGAATTTCTGCAGAGCATCTTGTAGATAGTACACAATGCTGCTATTGACCATCAGTGGTGGAGGGAGTGGATGTGGTGCCAATCAAATGGCTGCTTTGTCCTGGATGGTGTCAAACTTCTTGAGTATTGTTGTGGTAGCACCCATCCAGACGAGTGGGAAGTATTCTATCACGCTCCTAATTTGTGCCTTGTAGATGGTGGATAGGCTTGGGGGGGTGGGAGGGGGAGGGTGGCGGTCAGGAGGTGAGTTACTCACTGCAGGATTACCAGCCTCTGCCCTGCTCTCATAGCCACTGTATTTATATGGCTGGACAAGTTCAGTTTCTGAGGTAAAAACAATAACTGCAGATGCTGGAAACCAGATTCTGGATCATGGTGCTGGAAGAGCACAGCAGTTCAGGCAGCATCCAACAAGCAGCGAAATCGACGTTTTGGGCAAAAGCCCTTCATCAGGAATAAAGGCAGAGATCCTGAAGCGTGGAGAGATAAGCTAGGGGAGGGTGGAGGTGGGGAGATGAAGGGCTTTTGCACGAAACGTCGATTTCGCTGCTCGTTGGATGCTGTCTGAATTGCTGTGCTCTTCCAGCACCACTGATCCAGAAGTTCAGTTTCTGGTCAATGGTAATCCCTAGGATTTGATAGAGGGGCGGTTCAGTGAGGGTAATGCTACTGAATGTCAAAGGCATGGGAGTTCGATTCAAGTATAGAGGACACACAATTTTTGTCTCCAGGAATATCAAAGAACATGGGGATAGGGTGGAAAGATGGGTGATAGGACATGGTTACTGTTGCTCTAGGTCACAAGATACTGTGTTTACATTCCAATGCAGCCCTTAGGCAGAATAACCCAGGCTGACATTCCGGTCCAGTACTGGGGGTGTGCTGCTATTATCACTGTGTTGTCCTTCAGGTGGGATGTGAAACCAAGGGCACAGGTTAATATAAAAGATCAATATCACTATCTCAAAGAGGAACGTGGGGAATTATTCATGATGCCCTGAGTAACAATTGTCCCTCAATCAGCATCACAAACAATGCAGATTATCTGTTCATTATCACAGTGTTGTTTGTGGGAGCTTGCTGTGTGCAAATTGACTTCCAGCTTCATGACATGACGCCAGTGACTGGACTTTAATGACTGTGAAGCCCTTCGACATGTCTGATAGTCATGAAAAGCGCTATATAAATGTAAGCCTTTCTATGTTTTTAACCTTTTTTTAAGGGGTCAGAGGTTCTAATGTACTCCACTACCAACTGTTCCATTTAATAAATTGAGATTTTAATCTGTTAAATTTTAAATCCAGAGCAGATTGTTGAGTTTCAATTGAAATTTTGAATTTTGTAAAATATCCACCTGTGCAGTCTTTTTTAATATGCAGTGCCTTCCTAAGCATTAAAGCTGTCTTACAACAAAAGGAACATTTGAGAAGTGAAATAATCCCACCTCACCAACGTAATACAATTGCCATTTGCTATCAGATTTGAAATGTCTATTTTGCTGTTTTATCACTGTTATAAATAATGACTGCCGTCTTTTGGTCACAGTTTTTCTTTGTGTAACTGCCTCACCTGTTCTACAGCGATAAATTCAAGCTCTCCCCCCCCACCAAATCCACCTCTGACTTTCCCTGCTCTCGATGAAAAGACTCAAATTGACAGAACCAACCCATGCCGATTTGACAAGTAATGGTAGATGGCCTGGGAAGCAGATCTGACCATCTGTCTTGGGGGCTTTTATCTGTGCTGAGCCAGACAGTAACAGCTTATAAAGAGGAATTAGTCCTCTGTTCCTAGGTTTACCTCCTCACTGGGTTAACTGCATGCTTGTTCTGTGCAAGACATCTTGTTATGAAAGTATATTCAAAGACTTTAATAGCAAAGGTAAATTGGCCAGTGCCCAACACCATTACATCATTGATATGGCAAACACTCAGGCAGATGTTAGTCTCTCTGGCATCAGATGCTCTCAGTAAAGTCTCAGATTAATCCTCCTTTAAACTACCTTACTCCCTCAGTTCAAATACCCATTAAATGTCATTGTGTGACTCTAATTGGTCACCTGGAGTTGAGGGCTAGGCTTATATTCATATTGGATGATGGAACAGACTCAAAGGGCTGAAAGGCCTCCTTCTGTCCCTGTTTTCCTTGTTTGCCTACGATTCTGCCCCTGACTGACCATGTCTACTTTGTTGCAGGTGGCAGAGTGGTAATGTCATTGGATGAGTGCGCTAGAACTCTCGGCAAATGCTCCAGTGATCTGGATTCAAACCTCATCATGGTTGAGGCTGGAATTTGAATTCAAGAGGGGCAAAAACTAACCTAATGGTAGTCATTGTTAATTGTCACACAAATTAACAATGTCACATTGTTAATTGTTCACCTATGCCTTTCAGGGATGGAAAGCTGCCATCCTTGCCAGGCCTGTATGTGACTCCAGACCCACAGCAATGTGGTTGATCCTTACAACTGCCCTCTAGGCAATTAGGGATGGACAATAAATGCTGCCCAAGACAGTGACACCCACATCTAAATAAGCAAAATTATTTGGTGATTCTAGTAACAGATTAGAGAGTGGTGACAGGTCCTTGGGGGTTCCCCGTGTGATATCAAGTGAGTGCCATAGTCTACTTCTGACCTCTTGAGTCCCCTGAGTGTCAACCATTGGTGGCCATAGCTACATCTGCCTGAGCTCTAGAATTACCTCCCTAAAACTCTCTCCCTCTTTCCTCCCACCACCCACCAGAGCCTGCTGAGAACAGAGAACAATACAGCACAGGAACAGGTCCTTCGGCCCTCCAAGCCTGTGCTGACACGTTTTGCCCTTCCATACTAAAACTGTCTTCCCTTACAGGGTCCATACCTCTCTATTCCCTTCCTGTTCATGTATCCGTCCAGGTGCTACTTGAATGCTGCTATTGTGTCTGCTTCCACCCCCTCTCCTCTGGCAGCATGTTCCAGGTACTCCCCATCCTTTGTGTGAAACACCTGCCTCGCACATCTCTTTTAAACTCCTGTCCTCACACCGTGAACCTGTGTTCCCCCAGTAATTGACCCCTCCACCCTGAGAAAAAGCCTCATACTTGCCGCTCTATCCATAATCACAATCTTATAAACTTCTATCAGGTTGCCCCTCAACCTCCTGCGTTCCAGTGAAAACAATCCCAGGCTATCTAACCTTTCTTCATCGCTAAAATCCCCCACACTAGGCAACATCCTGGTAAACCTTTTCTTTAACCTCTCCAAAGCATCTACATCCTTCTGACCAGAATTGTTCACAATATTCCAAGCCTAACTAAAATTTTATCAAGCTGCAGCATAACTTATCTATCCTTATACTCAATGCCCTTTCCAATGAAGGTAAGCATGCCACAGGCCTTTTTTACTACATTATCTACCAGCACTGCCACCTTCAGTGAGCTGTAGACCTGCACACCCAGATCCCTCTGCGTATCAATACTCCTAAGGGTTCTGACATTCACTGTATAATTTCCACTTGTACTTGACCTTCCAAATGCATCATCTCATATTTGTCCAGATTAAACTCCATCTGCCATTTTTCTGCCCATGCCTCCAACTGATCTATATCCTGCTGTATCCTCTGACAGTCCTCCTCACTATCCGCAACTCCACCAATTTTTGTATTATCCACTTCTTTCACTGTGTTTTTATTCATCTGCCCTTAAATGTCCTTGTGTGGCATTGTGTCAAATTCTGTTTGCTAACTGCTAATGTGAAAAGCCTTGGGCCATTTCACTGTGTGGAAGGTGTGTTATGAGTAAGTGCTCTTTTTGATATAGAGTACTTCCTTATGTTCCCTGGCCAAAAAGCTAACGCAGGCTTCACCGTGATAGAGACTGGAATTTAAACAATCCAATCCCCATCCAATAGCATCCAGTTCTTCCAAACGAACTTTCAAATTACCTGTTCTGTCCCAAGTAATCTCCAGTAATTCGTGATCAATAAGGAATGGTCAGATTTCACAATTTGACCATTTTGCACTTTTACCCCAGTCATCATGTAACACACTTAAAAAAGGTCTTTAAATGTTGCAGATTGATCGATACAGAGTCAATATTGTTGGTAGGTTTGGGCTGGGAGGGCTGGTGGTGTGGTGGGGGGAAGCACCCGAGAGGTGGAGAAAATACCGAAAGACAATAAAGATCATTTTAAGAGAAAGGAACGTGTTCAAGATCATCAGATTGTGTTAGGTGACTACTCACAAGGACTGGTAATCAATTTGTGGTTGTGGCTAGTTTTAACCCTATCTGCTTGTCAAAACCAGGAGGGGAGTGCCAGTTAATGTAAACAGAACCCTCACCCCCTTATCTTCATCTATTCGATTGGCTTCTGCAGGATTTATTCCTAACCCCATTGTTTCAGGCAGTGAAGCCAAGTGTTTCTTAGCAACACTCTCAATCTGTATTTCCATTGAGCCTGTAACATGTTCAACTATCTCAAGGGGCTTCACAGGAACATAATGAACCAAATTCTGGCATTGAGGCACATAAACAGATGTTAGGGCTGATACATTAATGCCTGGCCAAAGAGTTTGTCTTTAAGGAGCAGCTGAAGTAGACGAGCAGGAGGCTGGAAGAACACAACAAGCCAGGCAGCATCAGGAGGTGGAGAGTCAACGTTTGGGTATAACCCTTCTTCAGGTTTGGGGGCTGGATAGGCAGAGAGCATCTGACAGGCAGAGAGGGATGAGGGAGGGGATTGCAGAGCTCAGGGTCCAGGCAGCTGAAAGCCTGGCTGCCAGTGCCGGAGTGATGGAAATTGGAGGGATGGTCAAGAAAGAAGGGTGAGAGAAACATGGGTTTCTCAGAGGGGTTTGGAGGTGGAGGAAATTAGTGAGATTGGGAGAGATAAGACTGTGGAGCATCTTGGAGAAAGGGTGAGAATCTTGAAACAGAGGTGTGGCCAGACCAGGAGCCAAAGTAGGTCAGTGATCACGAGTGCTGAAGCGACATGCAGAACAGGACAGGCAATGGTGATCCTTTCAGAGACTAGGTGTAATTCTCAGAGGAGCCTGCATGGGAAAAGCACAATGGCTTACCTCCAACTCAGACAGGCAGCCTGTGTTCCCATGTGGGAACCTCTGCTCAGACTTCTAGGACCTTTTCTCCCCCCACCCTCAGAAGCCTCCCCCACTCCCCGGTACTTCCTGTTAGCACCCAGCCCACTTCCCTGAGAGCTAGGCAGCAGTGTGGGGGAACTCCTTCAGGTCAGCTGCTGGAGGCTTGTTATATCCCACTGCCTCGTACTGATCTCCTCCTGCTCCTGCCAGGTTTGTGCAGGAGACTAAAAGGGCATGAATGCTGGAAGTTTGTTCCCCCCAGAAAGCTGTAGAGATTAGATCACTGGAAGCACCTAAAGAGGAGGTAGATTTTTAGGAGTTGAGAAGCTGGCACAAAAGGGGAGATGAGGCTTGGGGGTGAGTTGTCCATGATCTTGTCAAAGTGCCAAATCACCCACTCCTGCTGTTATTTCTTATGAAGCTTGCAGGAGTTAAAATCAGCCCTGTACATTGGGCGCCTTTTCTGAGTGCCTCTAGCTGGTGGAATTAATTCACTTTGTGGTTGCGCGCCTGCACAAATATTTAATGAACCCTTTCGTTAAGTGCATTTACAAGGGACGTGTAATATAAACAGAACAAAAGTACCATAGCTGTCTCATTGAACTGTAAACCATCAGCTATAGGTGGCTTTGAACTGAAGGTTATCCACATGACATGGCTTTGATCATAGCGTCAATGCGAGTTGCCTACACAGAGCACTGAGCAGCAAGCGGAAACCTAAGGGACAACATATTGATGGCACTGTGCCCAATATTACATTGCACTGCACCTAAAACTTTAATACTAAATAAATCAAAAAAAAATGTTGAATTTTTTCATTCCTTTTGTTGAACTGCAACATAAAGCTTGGAATGTAAAGTATTGGCCACATTATTGAGTTTGTCAGGTAAAGTTGGGAGGAGGTGGTGTAAGTGGTGTTATCACTCAGCGCGTGATCTTAGAGCGTTAGGTTAATATTCTTGGGGTGTGGGTGCAAATCGCAACACAGCTGATGTTGGAATTTCAATTCAACAAAAATATGGAATGGAAAGCAGGTCTAATGGCACATATGTAACTATTTGTCTTAAAACCCCATCTGCTTCACTACTGCCCTTGAGGAAAGGAAATCTGCGTTCCTTGTGTGGCCTGGTTAAATTGTGACCCCAGAGAAGAGGAGAGAGATTTTAAAAAGTTATGAGGGGAAATTTTTTTATGCAGCGGGTGGTTTGCATGTAGAATGAAGTGGTGGATGTGGGTACAATTTACAATACATAAAACACACTTGGATAAGTACATGAATAGGAAAGGTTTGGAGGGAGATGGGCCAGGAGCAGGCAGGTGGCACTAGTTTAGATTGGGATTAGTTCGACATGTTGGACTAAAGGGTGTGTTTCTGCGCTCTGTGCTCTCTGTGGCTGTCTTATCCTCTGGGCAGTTGGAGATGGGCAGTAAACACTGGCATAGCAAGTGATGCCCACATCCCTGTGATCATATGAGAAAGAGGTAGAGAACTGTTATTGTTTTATATATGGTTGTTGTGGTGTTAAGACTGCCAAGAAAATACTTATTTCCTGGTTTTCATTGTCCTGAAGGACATTAAGAGTCAATGACTTAATGTGTGACTGTAGGTCTTTGTAGGTCTTGTAAGCAGTTTGTGAATACGGAGTAGCTTTCACAGTCATTTTTTTTTCCTTTTTTGAGAAAGGAATGTGTTAGAAGCAGATCAGAGAAGACTCCGTTGACTGCAATGAGTGATTTTTTTAATGAGGAAATGTTGGTCTTGTGCTCACTGGAGTTGAGCAGAATGAGAGGTAAAGATATTGAAGCATGTCAGATTCTGAGCAGATTTGGTCATTTTCTTACTCTTGAAGGAGAATTCTCTTCCCTCGACAGTGGTGTGGAGGTTGGGGCAGGAGGGAGGTAATTGAATAGTTTTGAGGCTGAGGTGGTAGATTTCTGACTAACCAGGGTGCAGGTCGGCAGGAATGGGCAATGAGATCACACTCAAGTCAGTCACAATTAGATTGATTGATGGAGTAGGTTCAAGGGACCGAATGGCCTATTCCTGCTCATGGCTTCCATGTTCATGTTAGCTAGACAATAATTTATTGGATCATTTCTGAAATTAACTGGGGGACATAGGAATCACTTGCAACACCAGCTTTAGTGTCCAACCCAGCTGACTGGAAAAGCAAGGGATGTCTTGCCTCCTTGAATTGATTTTGATGCAATTAAGTTGACTTAGAGTCATAGAGATTTACGGCACGGAAACAGACCCTTCGATCCAACTTGTTCATGCTGACCAGATATCCCAACCCAATCTGCCAGCACCCGGCCCATATCCCTCCAAACCCTTCCTATTCATATACCCATCTGGATGCCTTTTAAATGTTGCAATTGTACTAGCCTGCACCACTTCCTCTGACAGCTCGTTCCATACACGTAGCACCCTGGGTGTGAAAAGTTGCCCCTTAGATCCATTTTATATCCTTCCCCTCTCACCCTAAACCTATGCCCTCTCATTTTTGACTCTGCTACCCTGTGGAAAAGACCTTGTCGATTTACCCTCTCCATGCCCCTCATGATTTTATGAACCTCTAGAAGGTCACCCCTCAGCCTCTGATACTCTAGGGAAACAGCCCCAGTCTATTCAGCCTCGCCCTATAGCTCAAACCCTCCAACCCTGGCAACATCCTTGTGAATTTTTTCTGAACCATTTCCAGTTGCACAACATCCTTCCTATTGGCAACTTCAGAGGATTGGTAGGTGTCAGGCACTTTGAAATGGAAACAGGATTTAAGAAGTTTAATTTATAATATCAGCAGAATGGGAGTGAACTGAAATCCTTCAGGTTTTGTTTTCACCCTATGCACTGTAGTAGTTAAAGTTAGCAGTGGACATTTGTTGATGTTAGTTTGAGAACTGTGGGATCTCTTTGTTCCTTGATGTGCAAGTGAGGGTGAGAAAGCAGAACCATTTCATTCTTAGGATGTGGGCGTTGCTGGCAGCGCCAGCGTTTAATGCCCATCCCAAGTTGTCCCTTGAGAAGATGATGTTGTCTTGAGCTGCTGCAGTCCTTGGCATGTAGCTGCCCCCATGGAAGGAATTCTGTGATTTTGACCCAGTGACACTGAAGCAACAGCAATATATTTCCAAGTCAGTTGAGTGGCTTGGAGGGGAACTTGCAGGGGCTCCCATGTATCTGCTGCCCTTAGCCTTCCAAATGGAAGTGGTCCCAGGTTTGGAAGGTGAGTGGTGTGTTACTGATACCCACAAATTGGATAATAGTTTGATGAACAAACATTTGCCATGTCACTCTGTCAACTGTCACAGATTCTATCATGATGTGCTTTGGCACTTGAATGAATGAATAGGTCAAGCTGCAGAGTATTACTTTACTCATAACCACAGACAACATTTTCAAAGAAGCAGAATTATTTTCATGATTCGTTTTATAGTTCCTTTATTGAGTTCAGGAATATCAGTTGCAGATCTGGCTCAATGCCACTTTGCAGTGTGCTGTTACATTGGAGGAAAAATATCCTAGAGTTGCCTATTCTGTGGCATAGGGAAAGGTGGAGACCATCCAGTGTCTGTGAGCTGGTCTCCAATTCATGGAGGTCAGGGCTGATCTGCGACCTAACTCCCTACAACCACCTTGACCCTACGTCCCTTACACCTTTGGTGAACAGAAACTGAGCAATATCCATCTAAAACTAAGAAATCATTAAACAGAAATGGACAAATATCCACTGGATTTTAATAACGTTCCCCAACAGCAATTAAAATAACAAATGCCACATAAACACACTAAATATTCACCTGCTTAAATCAGCAATATGAATTCCATGGAATTAATTTTTTTACTTACATTATTAGTTTTTCACTTCAGAAGCGTGATAAAATGTCCAGTGACACTCAATATAGTTAATGTATTTTATATTGTGTGCAGATCCAAACCTGTCTTGTCTGGATACAGCCTCTGTGTATGTTTCCATTAGACTCTTTGAGTGAAATTTGAACCTGATTTTTTCGTTGCCCGAGTACAGTTTGAAAAATGGCTGCAGGTTTTACTTGACCTCAATATGCAAACTAAAAACTATTTAAATCACTCGCTGTCATAGTAATACATAGATATGCCAAAGTGCTCTTCTGTGCACATTAGTTAAGGAAAAAGAACAGCTTGATTGAGTTTGCAGTAAACCACATCCAATGAAGTTTTACAGGGTATGTTGGATTGGTTTCTGCCTTAGCGTGTACAAACTGAAACTGAGTCAGATCAATCTGAACTGGTTTAAACTCCCTGGTGTGCACGGAGACTCAGTAAATCCTGGAAGTGTGCCAGCATTGGACATGGTAACACTACAAAGCAAAACAAAAGACGTTGAATCAAGCAAGCACCAGGTAATTTCATGCCAGTGAGGTTCAGGGCTTTCAAAGGTATATCGCTTCTTGTTTGCAGATTTTTTTTGTGGTGGGAAAAAAACTCAGTTCAGAAGAGGAAAGATTTTGTACAGTTACACATCCAGTCCAAAAGCTTCTAGAATTTCCAGCATTAAAATCTGAATCCCTGTTATTTGAAAATTCAAGGCTGTCCTGTTGCGATAGTATAAATGACTCCGCCAGGCTGCAGACTATTCTTTTATTTATAATTACTCTTTTACAACTTCTTTCAGTCTCATAACACATTGTTTTAACCCTTACCCTTTTGGATAAACATAACTCTGCAGGAATACTTCACCAAACTCCATAATTCAAGCTGTAAAACTTGTGTTTGTAAGCGTGTTTGGATTATTAATAGAAATGATTACACTGCAGGTATCCAACACCATAGTCTGAGATACATAAAAAGAAATTGTTCTTGTAAAATGAATTTTCACTGGAGTTGCACAGGACATTCTGAGAAAGCTGCAGTATTTTTACAAAGCTTGGGTTATCTGGATTTCATTTCCTGTAGTTTTAATGTTCAAATTCATACAGACTGACAAAGGGGACACAGTGCTCAACATTTACAAGGTGGTCTGTAATTTTAAATATCAGCAGGAAGGTGTCTATGTGGCAACTTGGGGAACAATTCCTTACAACAGTCTTGTTTTTAGAGCTGGGATTCAGTGTTCAAAGGGAAAAAGGTGCAGAAGTTTCTCAGAATCGAGATTGTGTATAATGTAAGTGTGTGATGTTTCACAGCTTCAGGAACTGACTTTTCTTTGTCTCTTAATTGAATGTGCTACATTTGAGCATGTTTAGATCCCATAGGTTTCATTGCAGACACATTACACACTGTACCCACCCAGTCCGAGCTCTTCCTCAGCGGTTACAAACTCTCATCCATGCACCTTTGCGCATTTTGCCTCTTAAGTATGTTTGCTTAATTCCTTTTTAAGTACAATGTTTAACTCAACTTGAACATCCCCCTATGGTAGTGCATTCCATATCCCAATAACTATCTACATGAAAAATTGCTAACTGTGCCCTTAATACTTGCAGCGTTGAAATATTGTTTATTCTAGCTGCTATTTTTTTCCTTTTATAACCTATTGTCAGAGTCTCAACTATGTCAACCATGAGTTGGCTAACTCAAAGCAAAAGGAATTGTAAATATTCCTTGGTACGTGGCGTGGAGAGAATTTTGTGGAGTTGTTCTAATAGCTCTTGGGAATCATTGGTCTTTGGGATTTGAAAGGGAATTTCATGGCAAATTGCCGTCTTCTGAAATATCTAAAGATTGCAATCCAGGAACAATCCCATTGGTGTTTAATCTCATATTTCATTTTTTTCCCTTTTGCTTTGCCAAAGTATGTTTCTCAGTTTCTGGAACGCTGCAGGCTCTAAGCAAATCAACCTGAATTGTTGGACTGAGTTTGGTTGGACTGAGTTTCCGCAGTCACTATCAAAGTTGCAAGGGCCTAATTTCTCGGTTCCTCATGACAGGCATTGGACACTTCTGTGTTGGAGTGTTCTAACTCTGTGATGTTGTCCAGACAGAAAGGGTGAGAGAGGGCAGTGCCTGAACTGCGCATTTACAGCTCTTGGGAAAGACTTCTTTCTGAGGCAAACAAGCATTGGAATTCATAACAAAAACAAACTCCAGATGCTGAAAATCAGAAACACAAACAGAAATTGCTGGAAAACCACAGCAGGTCTGTCAACATCTATTGGAGAGAAAGCAAAGTTAACATTTCAGGTCCAGTGACTCTTCTTCAGAATGAATTCACAGATGCTGCCAGACCTGCTGTGTTTTTTCAGTAATTTCTATTTTTGCTTGGAATTTGTAGGCAAACTTCAGTGAGTCTATAATCACTTGGAGTTTTTCTGTAATGGCAGGAACCCTGCTGTGATATTGTGAAGTTGTGAAATTAGTCATGCAGCAATCACTCATCCAGTTTTGGTTACCCTTAAGATTACTTCAAATGACAAAGTGAAATAGCAAGCATTGTTCTTTCCATAATTCTCAAGGCAGGATTTTGTTTTACAAATAATTTAAAGAGCAGAAGTTTTAAATGCCCTGACAGCTTGAGAGCTCTTATTAACAGTTCCTTTTGATGCTATTGTCATTTATCTTTGATAGTTCCAATAAGTTGTGAACTTGTATTGTTTTGATTCACATTAATGCCTACTTTTAACAGTCCCAAGGACACCCTTCCCCCACTTTCTGCACAAGTCATAAGGTAGCTTGAATTTTGAAACAAGTGCCTTTTCAAAGTGATATACTAACTCTTAAAAAAACTCTACAAAGTTCAGACTGGCCCCAACCAGGGCAAATCCCCACATATCAAATATCACACACCCTGAGTCAGCAAAATGACACATGACTGCAGCTGGTGCTGATCTGTAGGAGTAGCTGCCTCTGAGAAACACGTGAAATGTGACTGGCACCCATTCACCCCCACCCCACGGACGGACGGACGCACACACGCACATGGTGTTGTTTGGGAGCAAGACTTTAATTTGCACACTCACCGAATATTTTCAAAAGGGAAGCTTTCCAAGTGTGGAGTGTTATTCCTCCAGATTTCAATGACACGATGATATTAAAGCATGGTGTTCATCTCTGAAACATGGAGCGTAATGGATTAAATCTAAAATTAAAGGAGTAAGTTAAATGAACATTGGTTCAATTCTTTCTTCATCCAGTATTACAGTGATGTGAACATTATTGTGTGGAAAGTTAAAAATCACACAACACCAGGTTATAGCCCCAACAGGTTTATTTGGAAGCACTAGCTTTCGGAGCGCTGCTCCTTTGTCAGGTGGACCTGATGAAGGAGCAGCGCGCAAAAAGCTAGTGCTTCCAATTAAACCTGTTGGGGCTATAACCTGGTGTTGTGTGATTTGTAACTTTGTACACCCCAGCCCAACACCGGCATCTCCAAATCAGAATTTTGTGGAGCACTGTAACAATGTACTCAATTTGGACAGTTTGTAGAGCAAGTTTCAACAACTGTAATAGGTGGTGATTTTGACAGTGTTTATTTTTGAAGGACATCAAAGGGCTGATTTTAACCTGCCCTGCCCAGTGGGGAATCTACTAGAGGGTGGAGGAGTGAATGAGCAGCATGTAGATGCACTAAGCATTCACCTAGAGCATGTTATCATTGAGTCAGATTTGGCAGGGATGCCTGAAAGCAAATGGAACAAGGGCCTTGCTGATGGCTGTATGTCAAATAAGGGATGACTGGGTTAACTAATTGCTTATATATTTATAGAGGGAACATGTCGGATTTAAGCTCTAATTTAAGCTTTTTTATTGTAACTTGCACTCAAGGGGTACAGTGAAAAGTGTCTAATGTTGCCACACGTGGTGACATCTTAGTCACAAAGGAACCTAGGTACAAAACCTCAGTACAAGTAGTGACATTGAGAAACAAAGTCAAAAGTATAGCATCATTATAGGTGGAGTTCTGCAAAGTTTGAGTTGGAATAAACTATGATGAGACAATTGAATGCCTTGGACTCTATCTAAACAAACTCTTAACTGCTGGTATAATTAAAAAAATAGTTTAGACGCTGGAAATCTGAAACAAAATTGGAAATTGTTGGAGAAACTCAGCAAGTCTGGCAGCTTCAGCAGAGAGAGAAAGCAGAGTTAACATTTCGAGTCTAATATGACTGTTTTCCAGTATGACCTCTGGTATTTCAAGTAGCATTAAGATAGTATTAAAACATTTTCTCTTCTGGTTTGTCGGGAGTAACGTGGATGTGTACTTATGTAGTATCTTTAACATTGTAAAACATCCCAGAGTAAATCATAGGAGCAGTTATCAGACAGAGGTTTGACACCAAGCCACATAAAGAGACATGATGGGTGATAACTTAGTGCTGGATCAAAGAAGTCTGTTTTAAGGAGGGATTGAGGGAGGGAATCCCACAGTTTCAGCTCTTGATGGTCAAAGGCCTATACCCATCCATGCTGAGGCGATTAATTTCAGGGAAGTGCAGGAGATCAGAATCTGCCGAGTGCAGAGATCTCACAGAGTCATGGGGCTGAAGAAAACGATAGAGACACAGT
>NC_057718.1:103408732-103431066 GCF_004010195.1 Chiloscyllium plagiosum | reverse complement strand
GGGGGGGGGGGGTGGTGTGTGGGGGGAGGGGAGGTGGGGAAATGGTGGTGGTGAGTTCACAAAACAGTTTGAACACAGAGGGAGTTGAGGCAAATTCTGATTACAGTCAGTGAGAAGCAGTTGCCGGAAGTATTTTTTGCACAAATAATGTAAATGCAAATAAAAAAAAGGCAGAAGTGAGATCTGCTCCTTTCTCTTTTTGGCTGAGCTTTTGAGGGATATTCCACATTCTAAAGCAGAGGAGTTGCCATGCACATCCTGCTGTCTGGCTCACAAATCTTGCATTGCAGCTCAACTGCTGTACCCTTGAGTTTTTACAGGAGGAGGAGGAGTAAACCGAGACTCTTGCCAAGCATGACTTCATGAAACTTGGCTTCGGTTTTCAGTAACTTTGAAATTTCGTGTAGCTTCAGTCTTCGGATGTAACCAAACTATGATTCTGTGTCGGCACCAGCTGTTTGCTGCAGGGGAGTGATTACATTTTTCCCCCATTTGTGGAGCTGTACCATTAAAGGCAGTGTGTCATTTGTTCACAGGCCTTATGCAGACAGCTTGTGACTGTTCACGTTTATAAACAGTGCTGTGTGCACAACCTGGCTGGGATGAGACTGCACAATTGCCTATTGTCAGGAAAGGGACAGGCTAATCTTTGATTCAGATATAAACACCCTTTGGTGTTAACACTCACCGTAAAGCCAGAGAAAGCTTGACTTATTCTAATCCATTATCCTAGGTTTTTGATTCGCTGAGTATACAGTGGTAGCTACAACCTCAATATCAGTGATGCTTTGCAATTGTCTCATTTCTTAATTGGTCTTGAGTCCAAGTGATGTGGGGACTTCATGATGAAGGGGCAGCACTCTGAAAGCTAGTGCTTCCAATTAAAACTGTTGGACTATAACCTGGCGTTGTGTGATTTTTAACTTCGTACACCCCAGTCCAACACTGGCATCTCCATATTTTGAGTTCAGCCTTACTTGACACTGGACTAGTTTAACCTGCAGTTCTCTGTGTTGTTGGGTGGAGGCTTAATCTGGCAACAGAGCACTCTTTCTTCAGAAAAGAAAGCGAAAAGGGAGCTGGCAGGTTGGGTCTTGTCCTGTTGAGCCAGATTGTCAATGAGCAATGCTTGCACTGGATATTCAGGTTGGTTTACCTTCCTTGTAGAGACTTACAGGGACATTTGTTTTGAAAAGCAAGTCTCTGCCATACCAAAGATTGTGAGCAGAGGCAAATTCTGTCTTGGATTGAGGGTCCATCATCTTTTAACATATCCCAAGGCTGAAGAAGGTGAAACAGTGGCTAGAATCCCAGTGATTGCTGTGGTGATGTTGTGGAAGTGACTTAAAAAGCTCACCAGCCTATAAACAAAAGACACCACACCACAAAACACGGGTACAACTGGCAAATGATCTTGTATTTTAAAAGTCAGGCTTTTGATGGATTATATTTTCATGAGGTTGAGAGGGATATCTGTCTGTTAACCAGAAATCTATGTCGTTGACCCTCTATACAGAAAAAATGGAAATTAGAGCCTGAGTAGGTTTATTTGTATTACTAATAAGTTTCCCAGCACCCCAGTCAATAATTGAATTGCGTTGTCTAGTTTTATGTGCACAGCAGGGTATATCATAGGATGGTAGAATAATTAGAATATTTAAGTAGCCATAGAGTTCTACAGCACAGAAACAGATCCTTCAGCCCAACTAGTCCATGCTGACCATATTCCCAAACTAAACTAGTCCCACCTGACTGCATTTGGCAGGTCCTGGGCCTCCTCCACCGCCGCTCCCTCACCATCCGACGCCTGGAGGAAGAACGCCTCATCTTCCGCCTCGGAACACTTCAACCCCAGGGCATCAATGTGGACTTCCTCAGTTTCCTCATTTCCTCATTCCTGAGGAAGGGCTTTTGCCCGAAACGTCGATTTTCCTGCTTCTCGGATGCTGCCTAACCTGTGCTTTTCCAATACCCCCCTCTAATCTTGACTCTAATCTCCACCATCTGCAGTCTGTGCTTGGCCCATATTCCTCCAAACCTTTCCTATTCATGGACTTATCCAAATGTACTGTAAACATTTTAAACTGTCCCTGCTTCCATCAGTTCCTTTGGAAGTTCATTCCACACACGAACCACTCAGTGTGTAAAAAAAATTACCCCTCTTGTTCATTTTAAATCTTTCTCCTCTCAGCTTAACAATATGTCCCCTAGTCTTGAAATCCTCCAGTCAAGGGCAAAGACATCTTCCATTCACCTTTTCCTTGCCCGTCATGATTTTATAAACCTCGGTAAGGTCACCCTTCAACCTCCTACGTTTCAGTGAAAAACTCCCAGCCTATCCTTACGATTCAAACCCTCCATTCCCAACAACATCCTGGTAAATCATTTCTGAACCTCCTCCAGCCAACCTGCTTACTGGACCTTGACCCTCTGTTCCTCTACTCATCTTTGTTAAACCTTTAAGAGGGTGGCTTTCGGGGTGGGTGTGAGACTTGTTGTGAGACTTGTAGAGTTTTAATATCTCAACTGAACCTCATCGCTGTGGTTGTAAGGTGCTGTAGTTCAGCCCAGTGTTTCTGGAGCACTGTTTATTGCTCTGGCTGTGGCAGAATTGACTCTGAAGGAAATGCCTCACTATAATATTGCAGAATGCAGTTTTAAACCATTAAACACCAAACTTGCTTCACCTTGTGCCAATTTAAATGTTTCTTTTTGTATTGGTGGTAGAAATCTCCTAGTTGAGACAAGCATGAGCTAATTCAAGGGAGGAGGTGGTGTGATGTTAAAATGAGCAACTAATTCATGACGCATGGAGATGTGTGTTTAAATCCCACCATCGCAGTTGGTGAGATAAGAATTCTACTTTTTTCAAAAACGTTTGCAATTAAATTGCAGGCAACCCTATTACCTCTGTAGTTTGTTGTTAAAGCCCATCGGGTTCACTAATCGCCTTCAGGGAAGGAAATCTGCTGTTGGGCAATTAGGGATGGAGAAGTGAGACCCTCATCAATGAATAAAAAAGATCAACAATGGCAAGTTCTGCTAAAATTAAGCAATCTGTCTCATTCTGTTGGAGCATTAAAGGTTTTAAAGGAAGAAGAAACAAATTGTTTAGCCAGATAATTGGATTATCGCACCAAATGTCCACTTGATTAAAATGAGAGTGGTAATTCTCCAACTGACAGTCTACTCAGATCTTTCTTTGTAAGTGGAGGAAGACATGCCTGTTGGAAGCAACAATCCTTATGTAAACTATTGGCTGAGAAAGGTAATCTTTGTGAAATATCGCAGGACTTAAAAGGAAATTCTTTGCTTTGCTAAGTAGCTACAACTGTTGCCTCAATGCAGAACTCATACTGTGAAAGTACAGATCCTGTTGCTGACACTGGGATTTGTGTGGTCCTTTGTTGCTCTAGTAGTGTGTCTGTTAGATCTTTTGAGTTTTGTTTAGGCTTCACCAAACGTCATACAATCAGTCAGTGAAATGGCCACATTTACCAAATCCCTGTGTGCTGTTAGTCAAAGATCAATTGACTTCACTTGACCCTGCCCCAGTGCAGAGCTGAAGGACTGCTCCATATTTGGAGGTGAGCCCTTCATTAGGCATCGAACAATGATCTGGGGTCTACTTGGAAGCAAGTGGATCTTAAAGATCCCATGCTAGTGTTCAGAAGGCCAAGCTTTCTCAGAAATTTCCTCTTCTCAGGGCAACTGGAAACAATATGAACAGGTTATTCATTCAATCACAATTTGTGGTTGTTGCTGATGGGAATAGCCAAGTATACAAAGCAGTCTATTGGACTTTCAAACAAAAGGAGTAATTCATCTGATGAAAAATATCTGACACATTTCAATTGAATAAGATGCTACACAGGTCCGAGTGTGAGATATTTTTGACCAATTTGTCCAGAGATGTTATGACACACCCCTGGAGTAGGTGGGACTTGGATCCAGAGCTCCTGACTTTGAGATAGGGACATTACAGGAGTGTTATTGCCATGATCAAGAAAGTGAGACAAATGTTCATTTAGGTTTTGGAGTAACAGCAGAAAAGAAATGCTAGAGACTTGATTCTCAGCTGCTGCATGTGATTGTACTTTATATCTGCAATTCGTAATAAAATGATAAGTATAACAAACAACTTATGTAGATCAAAGTAAGAGCTCCATTTACAATGAAGTCAAGCTTCCAAGTAATCCCAGCTCCGTGTAATTATGTTTCTCAAACAGGAAGATAACAGAGTTCTGCCGAACCCCAAAGATGTTTTACCATGGTGTTTTATTCCTTTTTTAGCTAACTTTTAATGAAGGTGGAAATACTTGCAGGAACAATAAAGGGGTTCTAGTGGTTGCTGATGTGTGGTTGCAACCTGTGTGTATTGCTGTGACTGGGCTGCAGCATTTGGGGGACTGGTCACTTTGTGGATGGTTTAATTTGGTGGGAGTTGGTATGTTAGGGACTGCATTTGAAGAGATGTGAGACAAAGATGGAGGACGAAGGAGGTCTGCAGATACAAGCAGCTGGACCAATTTATTTAAAGACTTAAAATAGGGATGAGAAGTTGACCTCAGCTTGACCCTGGTGGGTGGAGCAAAAGCATTCTGTTGCTGCATTACGTTGAGCAGCCTTTAAGCCTTTTGCTGTAGCCTACACATTGCGGAGGTAGATGTGATCCCAATGGGTTCTTACAAAATAAACACAGCCCACCAAGATAAGTTATTGATTTAACGGATGCGGGGAAATGTGATTGCAGAATATTCACCCAGTGGGAGAAGTCATGCCTCCTTGTGTTTGCTCTGTCCATTGTTGCTCTACTACAGCTTCATCTGAGGATATCGAAAACAAGTCACTGCTCAACATTAAAAAGAGAAAAAGTGGCTGTAACCTCTTGTCCTGCCTTCTGCATTTGCGAGTGGGACAGACTGTTGTGGCGTCGAATGCACTGCACCATCCCTTAAAAAGCACATTGTCCTTTTCATTCACAGGGTAATTGCATTCTGCAGGATGAAAGAATCAGTAAAGTGTTGTAGAAAATAGCGACAGTTGTGCTTTGGTTTCAGAGATTTGCAGGAAACCTTTTAGTTGTGCTGGCTTCCTGCTAGGAGAGGAATTCTGAAGAGTCACTGGATCTTGGAAGGGGATGGGGAGGATTCAGTGTGTGGGCACAGATGAGGAATGTTGGCTGGTAGGTTTGCAAAGATGAAAGGCCATTAACTCCCTTGATTGCAGAAAACGCTTTCAGAAAGACACAATACTGATAACCTTCACCATCCTCGGCCTAATTCCTCCCTGGCATACTTAGTTTAGTTTTCTAATGCTGATTTGCTATGGAACAAAAGGAGCTAATGAAGCAGTTTTTAAAAAAAAAACATTAATTGGCTCATTCAGGCACTGAATGTTTTACACCTGTGATTCTAATTGCAGGAAAGTATTAGCCAACCTTTTACTGACCTTAGATACTATAAGTATCAGAGTTTCTTGCAAAGAGCTCTGTTTCTGAAGAAAACACTAAGGGAAAAATGTTCTGATCATTTTGAGAATTGCTGTCTATAAAGTAGGGAACTGTGTGTGAGAGCTTCAAAGCAATTTAGGCCTGCATATTTCTTCACTCTGTGTGCAATCTGTTTGTTAGACTGCACCACCCCTTTAAGATTGCTGAGTGGCTCCTTTAAGATGGCTGAGTGGCCCCCTTAAGGTCTCTGTCCAGTCTCTTTAAGATTGTAGACTGGTGACTTTTAGATTACTGGCTGACCCCCTTTATGATCACTGCCTGATCGTTGCCCAGTGAGATTTTATATCCAAGCACAACTAATTTCAAAATAGTTCATTCGCCGTTCAAAACGGATGAAATATGAAAATCATCAGAGTTACTTTTCCAGTCTGAACTCTTGCACTTATCAACAAAGTGAAAGCTTTAACTATTATTTATTTCACCGAAAGAGTCGCTTTTTGAAAAGACTCTTTCTCTTAAACTCGTTGTGTCATGAGGTTAATCGGTGAACTACATTGAGGGGCAGCCTGAGAGGGGCGTCAGTCAGGATGAAATATCTCTCGTGTTTCACCCTGTGGGGAGTCACAGAGAGATTTTGTTTTGTGAGACTGGTGCTTGATGGAGAGGAGCTGGAGCATCATGCTGACTTGTGTAGATTCTCAGCACCATTTCAGCAATAAAACAGAGTTGAGGGAACTGTGGAGCAGCAGTGAATGCTCTCAGCCTGATTAATAAAGGAAAGACAACAACTTGGAAGCATGGAGTCTACAATGGATTATTGGGAGATTAGTAAATGTAAAGACAGTGGCTTTTCTCTCTCTCTGTTTTTGATTGTGGACTGCAGTGGGAAACTAACTGTTTTCAAAGACCAAAGATGTTGAGGAATTGCCACACCTTTTGGAAAGCAGATAAGCTGACCCTCATTGTGAGTGCTGTTTATGCAGCTGCTGGTTCAAGTAGCAGTGGATGGTTTGCAGACGAACTGGAGCCAAGGGCTGTGCACAAACAGGGATTCAACCAGCGACAGGAGCTTGATTGGTCTGTGGCCGAGTGACCAGTTCTCAATAACAAAGGCATTCTGCCTGCCAACAGCTATATGATTGGCTCCCAGGTAACTGTACAGCTTGGGGGCTGTGAAATAGATACAGAGAAGCTTTCAGACCACCACCAGCTTAGGAAATCTCTCTGTTTTACTGTGGCAGGAAAAATGACTCAAGCTGAAGAACACCAGTTTATTTGTCCTTCAGCAGTTGCAGTAAGCTGTCACTTTTCATTAACAAATCATAATCTTTATAAATATGAAGCAATCACCCTTTGCCTCCCGCAAACTAGCGAAAGCATCTGAAGAATGATGACTGAAAAGCACCACAAGGATCACTTCAGTCAACCCCGTGGTCAGGGATCAAAGAACCATCTTCACAGTCTTTCCCTCTCCCCATACCACCCTTGGTCTTACTTCCTGCCTGTATCTGTCAATGTGTGTAGAGGGGAATTTGTAAGTAAATTAGGGTTTTAACTCGTGAAGTTATATACCAGCCTTACATAATTGTTTACCTGTAGCTAGAATCTATTTATTTGTAATCAATAGTAATTAATGTTGAATACAGAAACATGGTCTGTGCTTTCACTCATACTGGTCTAAAAGACAGAGTAACTGAGGAGCATCCAAGGAGCAGGAGAATCGACGGTTCAGGTGTAAGCCCTTCATCAGGAAGGGCTTAGACCCGAAACATCGATTCTCCTGCTGCTTGAATGCTGCCTGACCTGCTGTGCTTTTCTAGCACCACACTCTCGACTCTGATCTCCAGCATCTGCAGTCCTCACTTTCTCCTAGGGTAACTGAGGAATTCTGCTTACATTTTAAAAATAGTTAACATTTATGACAACTCAGGAATTAACTTGATTTTCAGTGTTCTGAGCTGAGATTTAGCCATGCCCAACACTGTCACTTCAATTCCCTCCGGAGTGACTGCACACATACGGGTTTCAATCACATCTTTAATTTAAACATTTTGCTTCCCTTTCCCCGCATTACACTATCATCAGTGGCTGAATCACAGAATGGATACTGTATGGTCTTTGGTCTTTAAAAACAGTTCATTTCCCACTGCTGTCCACAATCAAAAACAGAGAAAGAAAAAAGCCACTGTCTTTACGTCTAATAATCTCCCAATAATCCATTGTAGACTCCATGCTTCCAAGTTGTTGTCTTTCCTTTATTAATCAGGCTGAGAGCATTCACTGCTGCTCCACAGTTCCCTCAACTCTGTTTTATTGCTGAAATGGTGCTGAGAATCTACGCAAGTCAGCATGTCTGTATGGACTCTCCAGGCAAGGAGCTCATCAAATGCCATTCTCAATCTCTTCCTCCCTACCATTTGTACTTTAAAAATAGAAGTGTAACTCCCTTCTGAGTGAACCTGCCTCCCACACACTCTCAGACAGTACATTCCACACCCTAACCACTTGACTGAAACTGCACCAACAACATCCTCAGACAGTACAGGTTTGACATTAAAACTCTAAACTGTTTCTTTTCCCCTCATAACTCGGCACGGTGGCTTAGTGGCTAGCACTGCTGCCTCACAGCGCCAGGGACTCAGATTCAGTTCCAGCCTCGCGTGACTGTCTGTGTGGAGTTTGCACATTCTCCCTGTGTCCATGTGGGTTTCCTCCAGGTGCTCCAGTTTCCTCCCACAGTCCAAAGATATACAAGTTAAAGTGGACTGATCATGCTTTTTTTAAATTCACTCATGGGATGTGGGTGTCTCTGGCTGACTAGCATTTATTGTCCCATGCCCAGCTGCCCTTGAACTGAGTGGCTTGCTAGGCTATTTCAGAGGTCAATTGAGAGTCAACCACATTGCTGTGGGTCTGGAGTCACATGTAAGCCTGACCAGATAAGGTTGGAAGTTTCCATCGCTGAAGAACATTAGTGAATCAGATGGTTTTTCTAACAGTCAACAATAGTTTCATGGTCATCAGTAGATTCTTAATTTCAGATTATTATTGAATTCAAATTCCACCATCTGCCATGGCTGGGCTTGAACGCAGGTCCCCAGAACATTAACTGAGTTCTACATTAATAGTCTAATGATAATAGCATTAGACTGTTGCCGCCCTTCTATTGCTAAATTGCCAATAGTGTGCAGAGATGTGCAGGCAAGGTACAGTAAATGCAGGGTTATAGGGGAGGAGGTGTGGGTCTGGCTGCAATGCTTTTCGGTGGTGCAGTGTGGACTCCACACAGTGTGACCAGCCTGCTTCCACACTGTAGGGATTCTATAATATCCTTCTTGATCATGTGGTCTTCCTGATCCACTATTCCCCTTTTTATTGTTGTTCTTTAAATGTCTCCCCTTTAGATTCCACACTCCTATGTAAAGCGTACATTAATTTGAATAAGTGAATGGGTTGGTTCGTTCATCTGTCTAGATAGTGTGGCGCAGAGATGTAGAGTCATAGAGGTCTACAGCGTGGTAAGAGGACTTTTGGCCCAACCTATCCCTGTTGCCCAGTTTTCACAATTAAGCTAGTCCCGTTGGCCTGCGTTTGGTTCATATCCCTCCATACCTATCGCATCTCTGTACCTGTCAAAATGTTTCTTAGATGACAAAATTGTACATGCTTGGACCAATACCTCTACCCAAAGGGGACTAAACCTGCTCAGCTGAGTTTGCCATTCTCCCTCTGTCTCTGTGTATAAGCAAATGCATTCTTCTGCCCAATTGTGACAATGCAAGAGCCGATCTCCAATGTGTATGTTGTGTTTTTAATAAAACCATGCACAATGTTTTAATACAGTCAACATGGACAATTGAAATGGGAGGGTGCTTCATTTTCAGGCTTGCTTTTCAAATAAGAGTTTTTTTTTTAAAATGAACCCCCACGAGAAATTATGCAAATAATTTTTATGGGTTTAATTTCCTTTGCCACTCAGATGTCAGCTATTACAAGGGGGCATAGCTTTAAATTAAGGGGTGGTAGGTGTAGGACAGATGTTAGGGGTAGGTTCTTTACTCAGCGAGTCGTGAGTTCATGGAATGCCCTGCCAGTAGCAGTGGTGGACTCTCCCTCTTTAAGGGCATTTAAACGGGCATTGGATAGGCATATGGAGGATAGTAGGCTAGTGTAGGTTAGGTGGGCTTGGAACGGCGCAACATCGAGGGCCAAAGGGCCCGTACTGCGCTTTTTTTTCTATGTTCTATGTCATAACATCAATACATTTGAATGAATTATTGTCTGTGTTATTTTAAAAATAGTGCAAACAAAAATTTTCACAAATGTACCTGCCTGCATTTCACAGTCAGCAGTGAAACGTCAGTGAACACAACTGACTTTGAAGAAAACTGCCCATGGAGCTATTGAGTGATCTCTGTGGTTGGATTTTCCTTTTCCAGGCACCTGGTTCAATCAGGCACTGAGTGATTGTGGTCTCCAGGCATCCGGCAGCAGTGATGTCATCAAGCAGGCTAAACAGCTAATCACTTCGCAGAAATCTCACAGACAGCAAACCAGGAAGCAAAATACGTTGATTATCCTTCACATTCTAATAATTTTACAGGGAGCAGTTTTTAGATTGGATGATGTACATGGGCTGAAGCTGAAATATCCTAAACAGAGTCATAGCACAGTACAGCATGGAAACAGACCCCCGGTCCAACTCATCCATGCCAACCAGATATCCTAAATGAATCTAGTCCCATTTGTCAGAATTTGACCCATATCCCTCTAAACCCTACCTATTCATAGATGCCTTTTAAATATTGTAATTGTACCAACCTTCACCACTTCCTCTGGCAGCTCGTCCCATATACGCACTACCCTCGGTATGAAAAAGTTGCCCCTTGGGTCCCTTTTTAATTTTTCCCCCCTCATCCTAAATTTATGCCCCTCAAGGTATGGACTCTCCCACCCAAGGTAAAAGACTTTGCCTATTTACCCTATCCACGCCCCCCATAGTTTTATAAACCTCTAGAAGGTCACCCCTCAGCCTCCGACACTCCAGGGAAAACAGCCCCAGCCTGTTCAGCCTCTCCTGATACCTCAAACCCTCAAACCCTGGCAACATCCTTGTAAATTTTTTTGAATAATTTTATTATTTAAAAATAATGGACTTTTTTTAATGGGGGAGCTTGAAATCATGCAATTACAAATGTAGTTTTTCAGGGTTACAGAAGGTGCTTAGTAGTAATTATGAAATTAATACATTGGAAAAAGCCAGTTGCACCTCACTGAAATAATAACTATATCCAGAGTTTTTACATTTAAACTGATAGGGCCATTCTCTCACTTCAAGTAATTTCTCATGATTAACAAGTGTGGGACATGAACAGTGCACCCTGTGGTGAAGGAAGGTATTACCAACAGCCTACTCTGGATCTCTGCGTTTGAATGCACAAACATGGACTCCGGAAGTCACTGTCAGCTGCACAGTTGTAATGACAGGGAATGCTCACAGTTTTAACCAATATTACAATGGCAAAGATCCAGGCCAATTAAAGGGGATTGAAGTTAGTGCACAGAGAAGATTAAATTCATTGGGTACCAGAACTGAATGACTCCTTTTCATCATCTCATTTAATGGTTGAACGGATTGAAGGGGTTAAATGGCATCCTCCTGTTCCAATATTCCTGAGGGCATAGGCCAGGAAAGTGGGGTCATTGTAAAGTTCAGCCAGACTGAATGGCAGAGCAGGCTCAATGGGGCTGTTTGACCCATTCCTACCCTTTCTCCTTATTTTCTGTGTTCCTTATTTTCAAATGATTTCTTACCTGTGGTTCCAGTCCAACAATGTTCCCATAAATGCACAGTGGGCTTCTGAGCAAAGTGCTTTGAATGTATGGAAATTATGCCTTTACCATCCTCCAGTTCAGGTGAAGAAAGAAGTGAAAGTAAATGAAACATCAATGCTGCGGGACAAGGAAGTTACTCAAAGTTGTTTCTTCTTCAATGGAGAGTCAGTTTGAACTCTCTGCATGGGTTCTGGCTGTTCTGACCAGACTTTTCCTGACCTCTTACTCCAAGTGGGTTGTGGATGAGGCTGTGTTTCTGCATCAGTCCACACTCTCAATGTTCCTTCAGACATGCTGCCTCGTTTGCATTTTCAAAAACTATTTTTTTAAATTCTGGTTCCTCACCACATAAAGCTCTCTGCAGAAAGATTTTATGTGGATTTTTTTTTTGAACTTGCAGACCTTAGACTGTTAAGCTTTACTGAGAAACTGGAAGGTCAGTGGTTGTATAGTGGTGACCTCTGTTTGACCCTAAACTTTGCATAAAGTGTAGGGGAGGAAAAGACAGAAGCGTTAAATGGAATGCTTTTGTGCTGAGCTCCCTCGGCAGCATGAGTTACTGGTGATAAAAACTCCAGACATTCGGCTTATTTCTTTTCTTAATGGCAAGACCACCAGCACCACAGTTCATTTTCCTAACACAAGCCTTAAAATGGAGTTAGTAGCCTAGAAGGAATGGGAAGGGTTGGTCGAAGACCAGTGAGTGAGTGGAACAAAGGAGAGATTCTTCACTAATTAGGTGAGGCAACAGATGCTCATATGAGCGACGTTTTTTTATCAGCTGCAATTATTTTGCCTTGAAAGGAGAAGAGAGTGCAGTCTTGGGTATTGTTTCCCAAGAACGTCTAATTATCCAGCTCTTTATAAGATACCCAGCTGTGGGGAGAGGGGGGAGAAAAAATGCAGAAGGACATAAATCAAAAGCCTCACCCCTGAGCTCACTCTCGATCAGAGTCTGGTGCAGTTCAGTAGAGTTACTCAGAGAATCTCCACGTCCCATTCCCACCATCCATTGCTGTCGGGGTTTATTAGCCCTTCATCTTGTTTCGTTTCTTTCTTGAGCTGCGTCAAAGTAACCTTTCTTTTCTCCTCCTTTTCCACAGGTTTATAAATGCCAGGAGAAGGATAGTCCAGCCTATGATTGACCAATCTAATCGAGCAGGCAAGTCCCCAATAGTAACTGTATTCAAGTCACACAGGCGAAAATCATCCTCAAGCCATTCACTGGGAGAGCCATTAACTGGTAAATAAATAGACACTCAATGCTGGGAATGACTGACCACTAAATTAAAATAGGACTTTCCTGCCATAACCAAACTAATAAGTTTACCTTACATGATATCTTCCAACTTTTTAGACTTTTTTTTAATGATAGTAACTTATAGCTCGATGTCCTGCGTTAAGGGCATTCTATTTTAAAAGCTGAATTAAACGTTAATATTTATTTATTTGATTGAATTTTAGAGTTTTCTTCCCAGCTTTTACTCTCTGCTACTGTGACAACTTCCTGGTGCATGGCTTGGTGTGAATTTGCTGTAGATGTTTTTGATTACCTGTCGAAGAGGGCGAAGGGGTTGGCATTGCTTGGGGAACGTTCAGTTATTTATAAGGTAATGCTTGATGTGTCTAAGTCACTAATAGGTGTTTGTCTAACTAACTGGTTCAGGGTTGCAGTTCAGGTGCAGTGGGACAAATGAGATCCTCTCTCATTACTAAACACCTTTGCCATGTTTTTCACCTGTTTTTATTTTAACAAACTCTTTGAGCTCCTTCTCGCTTCTGCTAGAATTGGTCTGACTTTACTATGGTCCAGTCTTGGTGATGTACAACTGTAATCTTTCAGGGTAAGGAAACAAAAATAAGTAAAGGCTTCTCACAACCCCTTATGTTTTGGAAATGAAGACAGTTTTGAAGTTACATAGTCAGAACCAAACAAAACATTGGCACTATCATTTTACCATAAAATACTAGTGTAAGAGGAACAAGGCTCTGCCTGAGGTTCTTTACTGTTTTAGAGAAAGGTGTGAAATTATTTATTTGTAACAGTTAACACTTGTACTCTTTAGCAGCAGAAATGAGAATATTAGAGCAAACTGTTTGCATTTGTACACTGCTATCATATGGCATACTGACCTGTTGAAAGGATGGCAAAGTTCTGTATTTGACTTTGCCGATTTGTTCAATTTATTTTTAACTTGCTGTCTCAAGGGGAATCATCTTAAATAAAGGGCAGCACTCCAAACTGTGCACTGTGATAGAATACAGCAAGACGTTTAACTACTGATACACATTGAGTGTTTGGAGAATTGGTCTGAGGCTAAAGAAAAACGAGAGGATCAACAAGACCATCTCTGAAATGACATTGCACCAACCTCTCCTTTTATAGCGCAGCCATTTCATCCCAGGAAATAGTAAAGTGAACCTTAGTCTCAGATGTTCTGCAGGTTTCACACAAACTTTCCAGCCCTTTGTTGAGCCGTACATGTCACCCTTCCACGTTGCCCGCCTGATTTCTGTTGCCCTCTGGATCCTGATTTTAATTGAACCTCAGGAAAAGCCGCCAGTTTCTACCTCCAGACGCAGTAACGGTGAGCTATCTTCAGAAGAGCATTGAGCCCTAACAGGGTTTCATGACTCCTTTCGTATATTCTAATCAACAAGTTCGGATGGGTTGTTGCTCACCTGCAGAGCAGGTGGAACTTGAAGCTGGATCTCCTGCCTCAGAGGGAGGGACACTAGCACTGCACCACAAAAAGTGGATTACTGTTAGCATCCACTGAAACCCATCGAAGTTCCTGGTTTGATTAATGCAGCTCTGGGACAGGGTGAGAGCCCCCACTTTAAAACCTTGTTTCCAATCCCCCAGACACCGGTTTCTGACACAGCCTCACAATTGCCTGTGCTCCTACAGTTCTGGTCTCTTGCTCATCCCTCATTTTAATCACTTCACCATTGGTGACTGTACTCTCTGTAGCCTGCACTCTAATCTTTCCCAAATGTTTTTGCCTGGGCAGGTCTTACACAATTAATGGCAGGGCCCTGGGTAGTGTTGCAGAACAGAGAGACCTAGGGGTTCAGGTACATCATTCTTTGAAATTTGCATCACAGGTAGAAAGGGTGGTTAAGAAGGCAGTTATTAAGCTTGCTGTCATTGCTCAGTCCTCTGAGTATAAGAGTTGGGGGCGTCATGTTGAGGTTGTACAGGACATTGGTGAGGCCTCTTCTGGAGCACTGTGTCCCGTTCTGGTCACCCTGTTACAGAAAGGATATTATTAAACTGGAGAGGGTTTAGAAAAGATTAATCAACACGTTGCCGCGAGTGAAGGGTTTGAATTATAAAAATAGGCTGGACAAGTTGGATCTTTTTACACTGGAATGTAAGAGGTTGAGGGGTGACCTTATGGAGGTTTAGAAAATCATGAGAGGCACAAATGAGGTGACTAGCAAGGCTCTTTTATCTAAGGTGGGAGAGTTCAAAACCAAAGTGCATATTTTTTAGCTCAGAGGACAAACCTTTAAAAAGGACACAAGGGGCAACATATTTTACACAGAGAGTGGTTCGTGTGTGGAATGAACTGCCAGAATAGGTGGGGAATGTGGGTACAGTTACAATGTTTAAAAGACACTTGGACAAGTACGTGAATAGGAAAGGGATATGGGCCAAGCACAGGCAGGTGGGACTAGTTTAGTTTGGGAACATGGTCAGCATGGACTGGTTGGATCGAAGGGTCTGTTTCTGTGCTGGATGACTCGATGACTCTCACTTTAAATGCACTTCTTAAAACCTACCTGTTTGAGCGAGCTTTGGGTCATTTGTTCAAATCTATCTCTAGATGTGAGCTCAGTGTTTTTAAATGATCTTGTTGAGGTGTCTTACTCTTGTCAGTGGCTGTATAAGTGCCATGCATATCCAAACCTCGATCTGTTTGATGTGTGTGTCCAGTTTGGGTGTAGTGTCCGGTGAGCTTTTAATGTGGGTTTTGGGATCTCATCAAAGTATCAAACCAAATCATGCTGTATTAGAAACATAGAACCAGGAACAGACCATCGAGCCCATTCAAATCAATTCTTTCTGTAAGTCTGATCATGGCTGATCCTCTGTCTCAATGTCCTACTTTCTCCCCATACCCTTTGAAATGTATCTCTCTTTTTTTTGAATATGTTAAATCATTTCACTTTCACAGTCTTCTGTGGTTGAAAATTCCTCAGGTTCATTCCCCTCTGAGTGAAGAAATGTTTCCCATCTCAGTCCTAAATGGCCTACCCTCCAAACTGAGACTGTATCCCCTGGTTCCAGACTCCCCCACTCAGGGGAAACATCCTCCCAGCATCTATTCAGTTCAGCCCTGTTAGAATTTTATACAGTTCAGTCAGATTCCCGCTCATCCTTCTAAACCCAATTCAGGCCCAGGTGAACCAATCTCTTCTCATGGGATGTTCGCAGATGGTTCAGCAATGTTCAGCACCATTCATGACTCCTCTGATACTGATACTGTTGCTTACAAATGCAGCTAGAATATCCAGGCTTGAACAAAAAGTGACAAATAATGTCCATGGCACACAAGCGCCAGGCAATGACCATCTCCATCAAAACAGAATCTAACCATTGCCCTTGACTCTCAATGGTGTGACCATCACTGAATCCCCCATAATCAATATCCTAGGAGTTACCAATTAGCTGCATTGTGACTAGACCAGCCATATTCATTGGCTATAAGAACTGGTTAAATGCTTAGAATTCTCTGATAACTCATGTGTTGACTCCCCAAAGCCTGTCCACCATATGCAAGGCATAAATAAGAAGTGTGGTGGAACACTCACCACTGGCCTGGATGGTTGCATCTCCAACAACACTCAAGAAGCTCAACACCATCCAGAACAAAGCAGCCTTCTTGATTGGCACCACATCTGCAAACATCCACTCCCTCCAACACCACACTGTAACAGCTACAAGAGGCACTGACGTAACTCACCAAGGTTCCTCCAACAGCACCTACCATACCCACTATCTCTACCCACCAGGAGGGATAAGGGCAGCAAAGGCGTGGGAAACTGCAAGTTTGCCTTCACACAGCTTCCTGTGTTGCCCGTGGGTAGGGAGTTCATTGGTTCATTGCCAAATTCCTGGCATTGCTGACCCGAGAGTGCCGTGAGAGAACCTTCAGGATGGACTGTAGCAACATGAGGAAGGTAGCTCACCGTGGCCTTCACAAGGCCCTGCCTATGACTCCCACCTCCCAGCGGCAAACAAATTACAAATAACAAACATTTCAACAGCTGGCCTCAGTTGTTTCTGCTGACCACCCAGTCTGAGAAATTATTCCGCTTACACCAGCTGATCTCTGTCAGTGTCTCTCCCAAACCCTGAGACTCGGTACCATCCACATAGTGCAGTCCAGTTCAAAATTCAGGAAGTCCATCCAACCACAGCTGGAACCAAACTACCATTGAGTCCTGGATGGTTTTGAACTCTTCTGTGCAGTTGCAGCTGTACCTGCCCAGGCAATTGGGTTGTATCTTAGAATGCAGCGCGGACCATTGACCTGTCCAGACTATGGGAGCTGTGTGCCAAACCTTTAGAATGCCTACAGTGTAGAAATAGGCCATTCAGCCCAAGTGAGTCCACACTGACCCTCCAAAGCGCATCCCACCCAGACTCACCCTATCCCTGTACCCCTGCATTTCCCATGGTGAATCTGCTCAGGCTGCACATCTTTAGACTGTGGGAGGAAACCGGAGTGTCTGGAGGAACAGTCGCCCAAGGGCAGAATTGAACGCACGTCTCTGCTGCTGTGAGGCAGCGGTGCTAGCCTCTGAGCCACCGTGCCGTCACATGGGAATGGTCATTGATGAGACCCACAAGGGCGAATGGCTCAACGTTTCTCAATTCTCATTTGTTTTAATTATTTTAAGGGATGTGAGGGCATTTGTCCTTGAGAAGGTGCCCATTTGTGCCCCCCACAACTCCTTTTCAGCAACTCATTGAGGATCCTTCAATTAAAGTAGATGCAACATTAGTCACAACAATAATTGTCACAAAAATCAGTGAGATTAAAAGACCTGTCCAGATCTAAAAACACTCAAATAAGAAAACATCCATTACTTAACTTGATCATACCTCATTGGGAAGTGCACTGGAAATCTTGCCCCTCAATTTGTGGAGTCCTGACAAAAGTTAAATATTATAACAAGTACACAGAATTCCCCAAGTTACTTCTCATTAGGTGATAGAAAGCACAGACCAGGTTTTTGTATGGGACAAGAATTACTATTTATTGTAAGTAAATAGATTTTCATTACAAATAAATATATTATGAGCTGTCAGTATATAGCAGTACTAGTTAAAACTCTAATTCTCTTTATGAAACTGTCTGTACACACAAATGCAGACAGACACAGACAGAAACAATAGAAAGCCTAGGTGTTATGGGTGGGGGGGAGAAACTGGAAAGACTGTTCAATGCTCCCTGTTCATAGGATTTACTGAGATGCACTTTTTGGTTTGTCAGAACTTGCTGCTCCTCGATCTCCTTTCTCCAGTTACTTTCATTTACTACAGGACAAGGTCAGAAGTCACACAATACCAGATTATAGTCCCAATAGGTTTATTTGAAATTGCAAACTTTTGAAGTACTGCTGCTTCGTCAGGTCAAATGGACGTGATGAAGGAGCAGCACTTTGAAAGCTTGTGATTTCAAATAAACCTGTTGGATTAAATCCTGGTGTCGTGTGACTTCTGACTGTGTCCACCCCAACCCAACACTGGCACCTTCACATCATTACTTGCAGAAGGCACAGAGTGACTGGTTCAGCATTTGTAACGTCTCTGACATGTCAGGTAAAAGCCACAACTTACAGCAATTGGTGAGGGAGAATAATCTGGTTTTCTTCAAGCTTTACATGTTTTCTAATGCAGAGGAAGAGAAAGAATCATCTCACCTTGACGAGGTCTGAAGGCTTCTGATTGACCTGTTTATACCCCCATAAGTTAATCAGTGACCTGGGAGCCAATCACGTAGTTGCTGGCAGGCAAAAGGTCTTTGTGATCAACGAATGGTCATCATTCCACAGACCAATCAGCTACTTGTTGCTAGTTGAATCTCATTCTGTGCACATTCTCTGAAGACAGTTCGTCTGCACCTTTACCCACGCACCCCCCCCCCCCACCACCACCACCTCCCACCCCCAATGTCCTCAGGCCCACAACCCGTGTATACAAACTGCACTGACAACACGTGCTGGTAGCTTGCTTATAAAACCCTTCCACAGCTTGGTCTCAAAAACTATTCTTTTCCTATTTCAGTCCACAATCACAAATACAGAAAAGTAAAAAGATGTGGTCTTTACTCCAACTTGAAACTTAAAGCTGTGTTTTTGGCTGATATGTTGAAAAACTTCAATATGTTACTCCTGCAGCTAAGGTCTAGGATAATTGTTTCAGGAGTGGTAGATTTTCTGGACTTAATACTTTTCAAGTCCAAAGGGAGATTTGATCTTTTCTCTCTTTTGTCTTGTTTTCCCAATGGTGGCTTGCAGCTCTTTGACTTATTGCTAATGAACCAACAAAAGTGACATGATAAAGGAGAGGGACCTTGAGAGTGAGCAGCATATCAGGGGCGATGCTGACATCTGGCAATGTCGCTGGACCTGTAACCTAAACGCTTTGGGGAATGGGTTCAAATCCCACTGCAGTACCTCATAGGCTTTGCATTCACTTAATAAATCTCAATAACAATGACCCTGGAAGCGTTTAATTTTTTTGTTAAAAGTCCTTCTGGTTCACTTTAGGGAAAGAAATTTGATTGATTTATTGTTGTCACATGTACTGAGATACAGTGAAAAGTGTTGTTTTGCGTGCTGTACGGGCAGATTCTACTATGCATCAGGGTAGCAGAACAGAGTGCAGAATACGGTGTTACAGCCACAGAGAAGGTGCAGACAGAGACAGAGAGGGATCAACTTTAATATTAGAGAGGTCCGTTCAAAGGTCTGATAACAACGGGGAAGAAGCTGTTCTTGAATCTGTTTGTACATGTATTCAAACTTCTATAACTTCTGCTCAGTCTAAACGTGACTCCAGAACCTAGTCTTCAGGAACCACTTGACTCCAGGTCAGTTAGGGATTGGCAAAAAATACTGATCTTCCCTCCGCACAGATGCTGCCAAACCTGCTGAGTTTCTCCAGCATTTTAAAAATCAGCACCCACATCCCAAGAAGGAAAAAAGTAGATGCTCCAAGGCAGCTGGTTATTACAAAGGAAAACATAAAGCGACAGCACATTCTTGCCTCAGTGAGCTGTGCGAGCAACCAGATCAAATTTACGGTGTCGAGAACATCTTTGTTCAGGAGGTGACAGTATACTTGATAAACACAGTATTTGTTTAACTTACACAAATACATTTGTGCTTTGGCAGGAGAACCTAACTAACCCTTGCTGTGATCCTTGATGCAATGGCTTCCCTGAATTATACTGTGTAAATGTAGATGAAGTTCATCACTTCACCCCAGTCTGTACTGTTCAGATAGAAGCAAGCATAGTGCTCATAACGAAATCCAATATGATGGAAGAACAAGATATGGGGCTTAAAATGTTTATATCAAAACAGACTCACTTCTTCCTGCATACCACTGCAAGAGACTCCCTCTGAGGCATTTTCCAAGCTGTGGCAGATTTCCATTACACTTTGGAATGGCTGAACTGACAGATTTTCGGCAAATGGTTTTCTGAATGCAATTTCTTGCACATCTGTTGCATTGTTACATGTCGGTGTATATCCAGCGATGAATCACGCCCCACACGATGACAGCGTGGTCTAATCTTATCACATTCCCGGGACCTTTTTAACCCACTCCATCAAGGACTTGAGCAGTTTTTCTGTTTGGAGGTTTCACATTAGCAGGGGCAGCTTGATTGCAACACTCTGAAGCTGTCATGCCAAGTTATTTCACTCAAGATGTGCTAACCTCTGCTATATCAATGCCTTATGTCTGTGTCTTTACCAACAATGATCCAATCTTCATAGATGAGAGCTCTCTGGTGCTACTGAATGCAACACCAGTCATCACCTCTATTGAATATGATGCCCGTCCCCAACTACATTCCTGTTTCTGCTTGCAAGCTATTTTACAAAGCTGAGGCAATAGTACTTCAATTTACATATGGTTACAGATTGAATTTTGTTTTGGCTTGGTGTAGGACTGTCAAAACATTCATGTTTAAAGATCTAAAGTGAAGACAGAAATTGTTAGAGAAACTCAGCAAGTCTGGCAGGGAATGTGGGGAGAGAAACAGAGCTAATCTTGCAAGTCCAATATGACTGTTCTTCAGATCTCATGTTGTAAATGGCTACACTATCAGCTCTGCCAGCTACCCTGCAGATTTGCAATCCCACACAAATTATTGAGACATGTGAACTCAGAGTCACATAGACAGACCTGCAAATGCAGCACAAATAGTGATCCTTAAGGGATTCAGGCATATAGTCAAGTAAGGGGCAGTTTATTAAAATATAGGACAGTTGGTCACCTTGCAACCAAAATGTCACAGGGCATTCAGGCACAATTTGGGGCCTCCCTTCAGGCAGTGTTTGCTCAGCAGCAGCACAGTTGCTTATGAGTTAGGAGATCAATGAATTCAAGTCCCACTCCAGCGGCCAGAGGGCAAAATGCAGACTGCACTGCAGTACAGTACTGATGGAGTGCTGCACTGTCAGAGGGTCAGTAATGACGGAGTGCTGCACTGTCAGAGGGTCAGTACTGACGGAGTGCTGCACTGTCAGAGGGTCAGTGCCGAGGGAGCGCCATACTGTCGGAGGGTCAGTGCTGAAGGAGTGCTGCACTGTCGGAGGGTCAGTGCTGAGGGAGTGCTGCACTGATGGAGAGTCAGTGCTGAGGGAGGACTGCACTGTTAGATGGTCAATGCTGTGGGAGCACTGCACTGACGGAGAGTCAGTGCTGAGGGAACGCCGCACTGTCAGAGGGTCAGTGCTATGGGAGCGCTGCACTGACAGAGAGTCAGTGCTGAGGGAGGGCCGCACTGTCGGAGGGTCAGTACTGAGGGAGCGCCGCACTGTCAGAGGGTCAATGCTGAGGGATTGCCACACTGTCAGAAAGTTAAGTATGTACACTAGTTCCCACAAAATCATGTAAAGGTCACTGATGGGTTCCTATTGACTTGTTCCAGGGGATTACCAGCTAATGGATTTGAGGTATAATGTGATCATGTTGTGATTGCATCTTGTTTTTGTTACGAGTAAGGTGGAAGGGGTCATTGTTTCCTTTCCTTGCCCCACTCCTCTGTTGGTCACAACCTGATTTAAATGGAACCAGGGTGGTGATATGGTCAATGGTCTGGGTCTCAGACTGTGTATGATTCAATATTCAGAACAAGTCACGCAGGTTTCTTAGTCAATAACAAGTAACTAATTCACTATCAAAACCAAACTTAAGGAAAGATGCAAAAATAATTAAAAACAAAAGTACTACAGATGCGAGAAATCAGAAACAGAAACAGAAATTGCTGGAAAATCTCAGCAGGTCTGGCAGCATCCATGGAGAGCATTCAGAGTTAACATGTTGGGTCCACTGACCCTTCTTCAGAACTCTGTTTTCTCTCTACAGATGCTGCCAGAGCGGCTGGGTTTTCCCCGTAATTTCTGTTTTTGATGCAAAAATTATTGACAATTTGGATTATGCAAATATGTACCTATCTACATTTTAAAAAGCTAACACACTGTCAGTATTGAGAGATGCTGAAATGGAAGAAACAGAAAGAGAGAGATTGAGAGAGCGCACGCCTCTCAGGCAGATCTCAAATTTTCTGTCACTGAGTTAAAACAAATTACAATTGTCTTATCCCAATCTCAAATGGAGCCACATGACTCCATTCTCTCTCCCTCTATCCCACTCTCTCCCTTTATCCCACACCCTCTCCCTCTCCCTCTCTCCCATTCTCTCTCCCTCTATCCCATTCTCTCTCTCTCTATCCCACACCCTCTCCCTCTCCCTCTCTCCCATTCTCTCTCCCTCTATCCCACACCCTCTCCC